>NC_041361.1:5788180-6088180 GCF_900634415.1 Cottoperca gobio
AGATAGAGAGAGATAGAGAGAGCGAGAGATAGCGATAGAGACATAGAGATAGATAGAGCGAGAGAGAGATAGATAGAGCGAGAGAGAGAGAGAGATAGAGAGAGCGAGAGAGAGAGAGAGCGATAGAGAGAGATAGATAGAGAGCGATAGATAGAGCGAGAGAGAGATAGATAGAGAGAGCGAGAGAGAAAGAGATAGATAGAGATAGATAGAGCGAGATAGAGAGATAGATAGAGCGAGAGATAGATAGAGCGAGAGACAGAGAGAGAGCGAGAGAGAGATAGATAGAGATAGAGATAGAGAGAGATAGAGAGATAGAGATAGAGTGAGAGAGAGCGAGAGATAGATAGATAGACAGAGCGAGACAGAGCGAGAGATAGAGAGATAGATAGATATATATAGATCGAGAGAGATAGAGATAGATAGATATAGAGTGAGAGATAGAGAGAGATAGAGAGCGAGATAGATAGAGCGAGAGAGAGATAGAGAGATAGATATATATATACACAGTATTTGTTTCAGCGGCCTATTCTTAGAGAGTAAAAAAATAATAATAAAATAACTGACAAATGTAAAATCCCAACAGCCTTGTTCACTCAAGGACAAGGAATGGTGAAGGTGAAAACACCTCTTATGAAACTCCTCATTATCATACACAATAATGCAGGTATTGAAACACTGTATTGTTATTACTGTGCCTCCAACTACTTCAGTTTTACAAGAACAGCATTTCCTGCAGTAATGAGGCGACCCACCGATGATGATGATGGCTGTACCGGCCAGCAGAGCGAACAGGGTGAAGAACATCATCTGGTAGCAGTTTATGAAGCTGTGCAGGGAGTGGCCGGTCTCCACGGTAACAACTGGAGGAACAGCCGCTGTGAGAGACAGGTGGACGAGATAACAGGCCGTCAAAAACCCACTTTCAAAGTGCTGAGAACATACGACACACTAACGAATAGGAGCTTTTGGCACTGAGGGATAATGATGCTCCTGACAGTGGTGGTGAAATCTGAATTACATTATGGTTTCTGACGAGCTGCTTTGTGTGTTTTACAGAAGACAGAAACATTATTGAACAATGAACAAATGAGCACGGGGAAAATTGTACAGTACAGTGCAACAGGCTGTGTCTTGGCAGCAGGAATGAATGGATATATAATTAATCAATATCATTATTTTTAGGATTAGACGTTACTTGGAAGTGTCTTCGTGTTAATTCAAATGAGTTCAAACTTTATTTTTAAAGGCTGACAGCCCCACGACCTTTCCTGTGACCTTACACATAAAGCACTAGCAAAGCCTTGTGACTCGAGGCACAGTGTCTTGTCATTTGCACTGGAAGGATATCAGACCTAGCTTGGCAGCATTGGGATCAGCCACGTGAATCAGAGTGACTGGGATGACGATACTGTGGCCGCAGGAGGGGCTGCTTATGGAAATGGAAGCAGAGACCGCTGCCTGGGGGTCCACAGCACTGACGGTGTACTTTGAGACACTGGGGACGCCATGTTGTACTTCATTCTCTTGGACAGCAATGTTGGGAGAAGTACACACCACCTAAAAATGTGTAAAGTGTTAAATACATATATATGTACTTAGTTCTTAAAAAGAAGTGTATTCTAACTGTAAAAAAAGCTAACAATGGCACATTATAGAGGTTCTACTGACCTCCATGTTGGACAGGGAGGCAGTGGGGCCGTAGACGGAGAGTTCAGCTGATGGGTGGAGGTTTGAGAGCAGCAGCTCAGTCTGGTCTGAGTAGAGGCCCGGCTCTATGGGCAGCCTGGCGCTCACTTGTTCCCCAGACAAGGCACTGCCCTCCAGGCCGGCACTCACCAGCAGGTTGGTCATGGACATGCTGAGCACACGGCTCTGTTGCTCGGTCATCGGCTCCAAGGTTATGGAACATGTGTAGGAGCCTGGGGCAAGAAGAGAGGTAAAAGTGATGGTTCAAGCTTAAAAAGGTTTTATAGACGGCATTCAGAACATTCATATGGCAGCAAACAACCATTCGCTTTGTAGAGATACAGTGGAGTAATGAGCAGAGCATGAAGTCACACTCACTCTCTGTGTGTGTGTGTGTGTGTGTGTGTGTGTGTGTGTGTGTGTGCTGTAATCAGAGCTTCTCCGTTCTTTGTTTTGGTCGCTGGGCCGTTCATGCGTACAATTTGGAGTCCCTGTGTGTGTGTGTGTGTGTGTGTGTGTTTCCCACTGATTAGCTAATTGCCGCCGCTCTGGACTGCGCTCTGGACTGCGGTTACTACTGATAATGGCTCTGTCAGAACTGTTGCTCGTGCTGGCTCAGCCGTCGCCATGTTGAGAACTGTGCTCTAAATTCTATGTCGAGCTCCTATAACTACTGATGTGTGAGAGAGAAAAATTATGGATGTCACAGTATGTGATCCCTAGTGTCAATGTGGTCTCATAAAAGGGGAAAGATACGTAAAAGCAATTTATATTCCCATTCAGTTCTAATGTCTGAATTTGTCAGGGAGAGTCATTTCAAACAATCGCAGGCTCCCATTAGGACCTCAGTGGGACTCAGCCCAGTGGTTACAGCACCGTGGACCCCCTTTAGAGATAAGCCAACAACTGCGGTGAAGTCCCAAACATAATTAGACCGGTGCTTTCAAGCAGTCGGGAGTCTCTTCAGTTCAATACATCACCTGGACACCTTTTATAGTCCCTGCTAAACTCATTCCATGGGCAATGCAGATATTGATTGTGCTCTTGTAAATAGTGTCTTCCTGCCAGCTGTACAGGGCGTACGCATAAACAATGTGATTTTAAAAGTGATATTATTTTGGAGAACTGAACATTTCTAAATGTAAAAGAAAAAATCTATTTCAGTATGAACAGTTAAGCGGTGCTAAGAGGTAGTTTTCAACCAATACCTTAATAAAAAGTCAACGTAGAAAAGGAAGGATAGCCTAACAGGATTGGATCCTCTAATGACACCGAAATTAATCAACTAACATTAGTTTTAATCGATGCATCAGTGCCTCAGGAGTAAAGGAGTCTGATGCACTCTATCGGAATATAAGGAAATGATTAAATGCTCACAACTTTTATACATTTATAAAAAGACTCACTGCTTCTTTGATCATGATGTCTGGTCTGAATTCAGATCAGCCTTACCAATGCTGGAGTCAAAGCTGGTGTGTGTTTTAAAGACATCATTTGCAGAGAAGTCAATAGCGTCACTGGTGAAGCTGAGATGGCAGCTGACAGAGGTTTCTGGCTGCAGCTGAGAAATCGCTTCAGTCTGGGCAGATGAACAGGTTCCTGCATGGTAAAGCACACCGGCGTAAGATACAAAACCTTTGGGCTTCATTCCACACTTTGTTATTAAATCAAACGACTTGTGATTTATTTCCTCTCAGCAGAGCAGTTAGGAATGAGAACAGGGTCTTAAAGCAACAATAATTCAACAGTTAGATGAAAGGTTTGATGCGACTCTCATCCGTCTGTCAAAGCTTTAGCCAGCCTGTTAGCTTAGCTTAGCACAAAGACTGAAAACAGGTGGAAACAGCTAGCCTGGCTCCTCCTGCACCACAGCAGCACACTAATGAACACTTTCTATCTTGTTTGTTTAATCCATACACAGTGTAAAAACAACTATTTGCTTTTTATGGGTGTGTGTGTGTGTGGGGGGGGGGTTATGTGCCAGACTATTGGCTCCAAGCAGTTGCCAGGCAACCAGCGGACCCTTAAAAGTTACAGGTCGCCGTTGAAAAACAGTCCAGCACATAACCATCCTTAAAAACAGAAGATTGTCGATTTTTCCACTTTGTCTTCTGTACAGACTAAACAAACAAGGGATAACGTGATATTTGGCTTCAGGTGTTGTTGGGCAGACCAAGGCCGGCTGGTTCTCCCTGTTTTCCGGCCTTTGTGCTAATCTCAGCTAACAGGCTCGCTGGCTGGAGCTTCAGAGTTACCATACGTCCTAAGTGGGAACAATCTTCTCATCCAACTCTTGGCAACAAAAAAGAAAACGACATGCATTTCCCAAAAAGGCTGAAGCTATTCTGTCAACTCATTTTCAAGTGAACGGGTTCAGTACCGATGAGGTTGGTTCCTCTCCCTCTGGTTGTAAGTAGAACCTTTGTCTCCTTGCCGATCCTGACAGGTGCAGCCTGCGCCATGGCCGTCGTCCTTATAGCCGCTTCCACTACGACCTACGGAAACACACAGAGGAAGAATCGCGGAATAATCCCATTAGAATTTACATCCACAACTAATCGTTTACATCGATCACACCAGACAGTGAAACACAATTCATTAAAAGTATTTCATATAACATTACTGCTGCTTTTATCAACATCTCCTCTCAAACACAAAAAGCTGCTCACAAGCATTACAATGAAATAAACTGAATGAAGATGTGTTTTTTTCATCAGTGCAAGATAAAATACCTCGCAGCAAATCTCATTCTGCCAACAGGAAATATTCATATAAATTAGCAAGGTGACATTCAGCTCACGAGCAGAGAGGAGCGTGACTGGATGGAGTATAGTGACACTCAGAGACAGAGAGCCAATTAGTCCTTATTTCACTCAGCCTAATGTCAACAGCCTTAATGTCATGCACACACATTAGGCAGAAACAATGTGGTAGTAAAAGGTGATGATGGATATACTATACATCTGTTGTACTTTTATTCTTCTTATGATATATTGCTGAACGACTGATAGTGTGATGCACCGGTGGAGAAGATCTCTGGAGAATAGAGACGTCGGGAGTAGAAAGAAAGAAAGAAACCAGAGAGGTGTGCCCTGTGTAATTAGAACTAGTTTCTTGTACCTCATTCATCACGGTCGTGACTAAAAAAAAAAAGGGAAACGCAGTCGGCGAAGCATTGCGGCTAAGATGGTACTTACTGACTACAGATGACATACCTCTCTGTACGTTTTCAAAACACCAGGTATCTCGTAGTACACAGTAACTGCCCCGGAGTCTCTGGCTACTGCCGCACCACTTTTAGGATCCACTTGAAGAACACCATCAGCTGAGGAGCTCCATGTACCATGACCCCCTGCAGAGAAGGGAAGATAATGCCCAGCTTTTAAAGGATAGGTACACTTATATATATATATATATATAAATAATATGCAAGCTATAAATATAAAGATCTCCTCAGCCTAAAGAAGTAATACAATCTAAATGGACTTCACATGAATGGATTCTTTATCCTTAAAGAAAATTGAATGAAAAATGTTCCCATTGCACTTAAATCACAGAGAACTTGGATTTAACTGCATCGAGATAATAGATAACGCTTTCAGCATTGGAGTTCCACATCTAAATGAATCAAGTGTCTAAATCGTTCTTTTCTGATCCCTTACACATACGTGCAACACAGTACGTCTGCTGCTTATAGAACATGGAGCCGTCTCACCTTCTGCGCTGGTTAACGGGGCGGAGAGGCAGACCACATCCCCCACTACCAGTCTGTGGGCCTCATCTGGGTGAATGGCGTGCTCGACGGGGAGTGGAACGTAGTCCGCCACACCCACGTTGTCGGTGTCCCACACGGCAAGAAGAGTGAGGCCGACATTGATGGTCCTCACTGTCAGAGTGTGGTTGCCAGGACCAATGCCCACCTGCACCAGGTCATCTCTGCAGGACACAACAGTTGACGCAGGTTGAATTATGGCTAAATAACTATTATACAACCATAACACAATACATTAACAGAAGTCAATTAAGGGCGGATATGAAGTTATTGTAGGTTCAGGAACAAAGACGACACATAATCCGAATTTCTCTCTCCCTCACGCACCCTACGGCCCGTCATTGATCCCAATTTGACCCTCCGTTTATCGCCTTGTGCTCGACCCCTTGAATCCTTTCATCCATGACCCTATTTAAATTCCCCCACACCTCATGTGGTTTTCCAATAAACTCATTTGCAAACATAGATTGCGATTGGAGAACTTAGTAAACTGGCTAAAATTGGGCCGATACTATTGAAAGGTTTTGAAAAACAATACATCTCATTCCTTGGTTTGGTTTTTTCTTCTTCAATGGTCGTACATTCCACTATATTTATTGTTTAACCATGGACAAAAAATGTCTTGCTTTTTACGTCCATCAAAGAATCTGTTCTGAACTGCTCCCATCTCATAACAGGAAAAATCCAATTGGCTTCTTAGGGACTCCGTCGGCTGTAATAACAGACCAGCCCTCTTAGTCCCAAGACCCCCGGCCCTTTGCCTCTCTGATTCTTATACTTTCCCCCTAATATTGTCTGTCAGTAGCTGGAGAACAAGCAACGGAATCCATTTATTGTGCCGACAGACGAGGGAGTCCCTCATCAGGAGGGTAGTAATGCTCCTCCCGGTCCAACACTCCTCCTCCCATTCATTTAACTCACTCACTCAGGTGGAAACAACTCCATCTGAAATGAGGTTGAAGGAACAGCCCAGTAAATTAATTATGTGAACTCCTAGCACGGCCACGACCTCAGCTACTCTGCTTGTAGTCTACAGATAGAAATGTGCACAATCTGAACCAAAGACTAACGTTACGGTGCATCGCAGCGCAGTATAGAACGCTCTGTTGGTCTCATGGGTACGTGTTGTACGGATCAATATCACAAAAACACACCATGTCAAATACGTTTTTTACATTTAACGTATTTGACATGGTGTGTTTGTGTCAAGAATCCAAGGATACCAGTTTTACACTGAGAATTTAAACAACATCAATGGATAAATGCATTCAAAATAAAACATTTTCTGCTCAGCTGGTGAGGGGAGGGCGAGGAGTGTGTGGGTTGATACGACTTGTCTTATGTCTAGCATGGCATATACATATATTTATATATACATCTACACTATATCCCAAAACCGCAGCCCCAACTTTGGGCCACTAAGCAAACTGCAAAACATATCCTCGTCCATCCTTTCCTCACAATTCACTCTTCGAGTCAGTCTGTGTATGGCTGTATTCATTGTTTCGGCAGATGACCGACAACAAAGTGAGGAGTGTTAAAGAACCTATAGATTGTGTGTTGACCTGTTTGTGGAAAACGTGAGCTGGGAGTTGGAGCTGTGTAGAGCCTCTCCAGTGCTGGCATGAAAGTGGACAGTGAAGGTGAGCACTATGCCCAGGGGGAAGGCTTTCAGGCTTTCTCTGGTGTGCGTGTAGAGCCCTGGACTGGTACTGAAGCGCACATAGGACACAGGCACCACCTGAGGAATGAAGGGAAGAACCAGTGACGCACTCAGTGACTGCAGAGACAATGTCAGCCGTCATTTCCAGGGTCAGGACTACTGTTAATGGTCTTACAGCCCAGTGCACTGAGAATGAGCCTGTAGCAGGTGTAACAACACAGACAGATCATGGTTCACAATGACAGATGATTATACATATATTGTATTTTACAAAGATGCTACATAAAAAAATCTATGACATTAGAATATCCCTCATAAAAAAATAAAATGCAGTCATACAGTGATGTGAACGTCTCCTATATTAATGTTGTTTGATAACCACAAGCAAGAAATTAATTTCACCGGCCAGAAGATACGCCTTTTAAAACCCAAAATCTGAAACACGTCTCATGCAGTGGCTCTCAAACTGACCTTCAAAGAGAGGATAAGAGTTTGATTGACACCAAAGGTCTCTTGGGAGGTGATCAGCAGAGAGGAGATGCCAGTAAGAGAGCCAGAGAAGAGGAAGCCCTTATCATCCACTTGAGCGATAACAACCTGGTCGGGGCAATCCAGCATCCGGTAAGAGAGTGCACCCACCCCATCTCTATTGGCCGGAGAAACACAGTCACATCAGGTTCAAAGTTACGTACACATTTAGGTCATTTGCAATGAAAGTTGTTGGAGATATCCTCACATCTATACACCTGCTTTAGGAATAGACTAAATCTACTGTGCAGGCACTTAACTCACCTGCTAGTTTGGAGTTTGAGGGCTGAGTTGGGAGCCATCAATAACTCCCCAGCCTCTACTTCAGGATTCAGCATGTGTAGCTTGTCATAGACCTTGATCAAAGCAAAAATGTTGAAACTCCAATTATTAGAGGGCTTTGATCGTTCTTTGATGTTTTGGGACAAGTAACATGTCATAGTTTAATGCAGTTTGAAGCTGGATGCATTCAGCTCCGACTAATCTGCAGTCTTATCACTTCACAAAGTTAACAACTTCAGATATGTATTCCAGAGCTCAGCATCTTCAGTGCTCTGCTGCCTTTGATTGCCAGCGTCCTCAGCAGGGGGACATGATTATGATAAGCAAAGTGGTCCATAAAAAGGAGTCTTTATAAAATATCTGCATATACAGTGTGCATGTGATACTCAGGACACACAGAGACAATGTTTACGGCGTATCCCCCCCCCCCCCCCCCCGGAGAGAGCTGTAGCCACAGTGCTGTACCTGGATCTGGATCTCATCTGTGAGCTCCTGCAGATTCCCCACCAGCTGCAAAGCTTCGGGGTCAGTAACTCTGAGCACCACCTTCAGCCCTGTCCGCCCTCGCGTTCTTCCGGTCACCCTCATGCCAAAGTTGTGCTCTGCTCTGGGCGCCACGTTAGCCTGAGGGAGACAGGCAGCATTATGAGAATGTCAAAAATAGCAGCAGCAAATCAAATCAGAAGGCAACAGCGATGAGGAAGCGGGGACAAGACGAGGCTGACAAGGAAGCAGAGACAACGCAGATGCTGCTTTTTTTCAGAATGTAATGCAGGGACGGCACATCTTAAAATCAATCCGATAAAAGGATGGAGGGGACAACAGGAGCCAGAAATAGGAATGGTTCAGTGGCATGCTATATCAAGTGCAACAGCAAACCTCTATGTGTCTTGGCTGGACATCCAGGATGTCTCTCTTGGTGGTGGACCACGTGAAGGTGAGGCCGGGTACGGCATTTCCAAAAGAGAAGGGTGTTTGACTATTGGTCAGACCCATCACATATACAGGCATCTAGGAAAGGAAAGGAGATGAATAAAGTGAATGAGTTATTTGATCCACAGTTAATTGCAGTGCTTCATTTCTATACTATAGTTCTCCTGAATAAATCTACCTGTGCTTTTGTCTTCATTCTTGTGATGGGTGCTCTGATTCGAATGGCTGTCAACTGCACAACCTCGACTTCTACTTGATCCTGTGGACACCAACAAAATACATTTTGTGTGTGTGTGTGTATGTATGTATGTATATATATATATATATTTTTTTTTTTTACCTGAGACACAACGACTAGCTTCCCAGTCTCAGCATCCACAGCTTGGACCAGTCCAGTCACAGTGACATTACCGACGGTAACCCCCCTCACATGGCCCATGCCATTAACAGAAGCTTTTTCCTCATTGGAAATGGAGAAAAGGATATTGGACTGAGGCTGCGGGCCGCCCTCAGATGTGATCTATAAATGACGGCAGGAAAAGAGGAAGGAGAGTTTGGAGGAGAGAAACCAGAAAAAGAAAAGAACAACTTGTTGAATTACATCATCAAATGGATAGAAGACAAATAATGTGCAGTGCATGTGTATCGCTGAGTTTATTGTTTAGCAATTAGGAGGCCTCTTGGATAGATAGTAAATGCTTTCTAATTAAAGCACGAGTTGAGGCAAATGAAAGGCGAGCTGGATGTTTAAGCCAAGAGCAATCGGGCTGACGTCCTCCTCCAGAAGAGCTCTGGCAGAGCGCTCTATTGGACCAGATCAACTGTTCTTGAGAACTGAGGTTTACAGACAAAAGCTCAAGCATCATTATCATACATACCTGCATCATTGTTCCAATTAACAGAGTCATTTTCCTTGGGATGAGTTTGAACGGTGGAAATACCTAAAGTACAAAGAAGAAACAAAGTTACGACATGTGCAACACACAAACGCAAGAGTCCGACTTTTAATGACAGACATAAAATGATAAACTATACCTCAATTTGCTGAGGTGCGGATGCAATCTTTCTCCCATTTTTATCCACAACAACAGCTGACAAAGTGGTCTGACCGATAGAAGCACCTTTCACCACGAACACAGCTGTATCATTTTCTGTGGACTGCGGTAATGGTCTGAAAAAAAAAAAAAAAAGGACATTTAGAAATGGACATGAAGCCTTGAAAGTTCCTCCTTCCTCGACCTAAAAACAACAAGTTTCACGTTACTTACTTCAGAGAGACGATCGCAGACGCTGCCTTGAGTTTAAGATTCATGAAATGGAAAGAGCTGACTGGGAAAGGCTTCTTGTTATCATCCAAGACTCGGACATAAGCTCTCACAGACTTGCCAATCTCCACCTGTAACACAGACGAATGACAGCAATCATTAGGGAAATAATCATTTTGGTTCACAGGCGGGGGAAAACATAATGATGCTAATTCAAGACCGGCCCACTTTCATGAAAATTGGGAAGGGGACGTGCTAGAAGAAGACCATATTTAGTGCTTGTACGTCATTGAGGCATTGAGGCAGGAATGTGTGGTGCTGATAATAGGGATCATCTAGTCAAGCTGCGTCTGGACCCTTTCATATGAGGGATTATGGGGCTCTAAACTCACCTTGTCAACCACTCTCACATAAACCTCCAGGATGTCAGAAACATGTACTGTGGCTTTGGCAGGTGCTGGAAATGCCAGACAAAGATCGTGAACCATCACTATGACCTCCCCTGGGTGCACGGGAGAGACCTGGACAACAAATCAAAGTTATACATTCAATCAGAATCTCATGTATTCAGCGGAGCTTTGAGCAGTGGTATACTTTAAAGCAACACTCCAGAGACCGAGATTATGGATTAAGCTGCACCACAATGAATTTCCTGGAAAATCCACAGTATGTTGTTTAATATCACAATTTCCCTGAACCAACCCCATCACAGTCCAGCTGTTCACTCTTACCTGCGCTGTTCCTTGGGTCTCTTGGAATCGCACGTTCGCTATTCCTTTAACACTGGTATTGACGAAGAAGTGCCCCGAACCTTCTCGCAGGGCCAAGTTCGCCTTCAAAACACAACAGAAAGAGCTATAAATGATCGTACAATAAACAATTACATATTTCAGATGGAGGGGGGGAGGGGGGGGGGGGGGTTTACTGTAATTTTTGCCGTTGCATAAGACATCAAAGAGGAACCTCTGACCGCACTCGCTCTATGAAATCCTCTTACACCGGTCACTAGCTGTTATTTAAACCCCGCACCTGCCAAACACTGCTCCTATATCACACCGAATTAGCAGAGGGGGGCCCACTGAGGGACGAGGGGTATAAGATTCCACTGTGCCGATCAATGATGATTAACATTTGAAATCAGTGTGATGAAATTATTTTCCACTTACTGTTCTGCTCGATTAAAAGACTAAATAATTGCCTTGATGGTGAAATATCAAATGCAAATGCACTTTTAGTGAAACGAGCATGTTTGTCCGTCAGTGTTTACCCTTGCAAAGGTAAAACAGTGATGTGCATGCGAGGCCACAGCAACGATAAGTCCCTTACCCGCACATCCGGGTGGTTGTATATAGTGACCGTTTCAGGGGAAACCTTCACATCTTCAACCAATAGCAGCTCCAGAGTGGCCGAGACAGGGGTCAAGGGGTCATACTGTCCAGAAGAAGAAGAAGAGTTCAAAAAGAATTAGTGTTATGGTTACAAACGTTAATATTATACCAACATAAAATACAGTATGCTGCTACGGTCTGATTATGAAGGGAAACCCCTGGGTGTATAAATGAAAAGTAGTAAGTAAAGCTAAAGGGAAGCTGGAACAGATCCAAAACAACTAAACACGGAGCTTCATTACCACATGTCGGTGCAGCTTTATTGGAAAACAGCATCATGGAAAAAAAAGAGTATAACGTGCACGCTGACTCCAAAAAAAAAAGCACATTTATTTAAATGGATTAACGTTTCCATCACTTCAACCTGATAGTGATCTGACTGGGAGCAAAATGTTCACAGATCACCAGCACAGATAAAGAGATATTTTGAATAACTTTCAGCTGCTTCTGCCGTTTAGAGGAAGTGGAAAACATTTCTTAGTGGTCGAGTCACTTACTGGACTGGGAACTTTTGCCGCTACGAGATGTAAACCCTGGTAACCCAGAGCTGTCACTGTGATGGCAGCGATGCCCGTTTGATGGTGTACAAGAACTGTCTGTCGTCCTGCCAAAGATAACGGCGACAAAACAAGACACAAAACCGTAATTAAAACAAACAACAATCCACACTTTTTGTCATCCCTAATCTATAGAAACAGACCGCTAAAACACAACAGGAAATCTATTCCCAGTGAAATAGGGGAATGCATAATTCCCTGTGTGCCTCCGCTGTCTTAGAATTAACACCCGGCAGAGCTTTCTCTCCCAACTTCGCCTCATTACTTTCCAATGTATAAACAAAAGACTTAAGTTGAGCCGACAGCCCCACTCTTTCAGAAAAACACAACGACAACAAAAAACAAAACAACTACAAAGGTTTGAGGCAAGTCGCCATGCTTCACCATGAAGTTTCATCTGTTTGTTGGCATCCTCCAACGGCTCCAGCTCCATGGGCAGAGTGGGTTCAATGCTGGCCAGCGACTCCATGCTCGATTCCCACAACATGCTCAGAGAGCTGAAGTTGTCAAACTTCCTTCCTTGCTGATCAAAAGCAGCCAAGTCCAAAATGGGATTACGGTAATTTGAAACAGGTACCTAAAAAAAGAAAAAGAAAAGTAGTTTTGATCAATTCCTTTTGCAAACATTATGGAAAAAGATAAATAATCAGAATCATCATTGAGCTAAAGATACTTCCTAAATGTTTTAAAGGAGGCTATAATATGTTAATATCATTTTAAGTCCTTTTGTAAGAAAAAAGCAGTATTTATGAACACACACACACACACACACACACACACACACACACACACACCACTTGTTTGTTCTGCTGCAGCAGCGGGCAGGTCAGGTCCAGCTGTGGGCTGCTGTATACAGGGACCAGGGTGAGGCGAGACGGGGGCGCACATACAAATTTGACCACGGCCGGCTCCACAGCGGGATAAGGATTGGTCACGCTGGCCTTATTTCCCACCAACACCTCCAGCACCTGAAGAATAACATAATGACCGCTGAAGCCGATGACTATGAACAAACCACAGAAGGTGTTTCTTTAACTATTGGGAGCAAGGACACAAGGTATCATGTGATTTATTCTCAAGGTACAAGGACAAAAGTTATGACATGTAACCATACGATTCTTCAGTTGGCGGCGTGAATAGTAAACCCCACCTGTTCTCCCAGTGCCCTGCAGGTTGCTCTGACCCAGTGCTGGTTATAGTTGTGAGATGAGGGACTGGTGAGAGTAAGGCTCACGCTGCCTTCATCCTCAGCGCTCAGGTTGCAGAAGAACTTTGAGGGCTCTAAAACCCAAGGCCGTGGCCCGCCCTCAAACAACATGTCTTTAGACGATCCCAGAGTCACCACGGCCACGGACACAGGGTCGATCGCCTGCCGAAACAGAACACATTTATTATGAACCGACTTTACAAACGTCAACGGATTTGGAGGACCAAAATCTCATAAATGTAGAACATTTGAAAAGCAAAGAGAAAGATCTCTCTATTAAAAAGTGGAAGTAATATTCATGTATATTACAGTGTTAAGAGGATTTGAACTGGGGAGACGTTAAGCTGGAATCTGCAGTATTTCGCAGAAGAGAAAGTAAATTGGGTCAACCTTTAGCTGCCAGGGCAAAACAAGTGAAGGAAAATGTCAGCAATTTTCCTTTTAGGAATATTACTCAATCCCATGATAAAATAAATAGATAACCTCTGGTGCATCACACAGCATGTTACTGCACTCATCTCCTCGTGATACGTCATACTGTTAAATTAACTACTCGACCACAGTTGAAGTCATTGTCATTCCTGCGCAGTACTACAGCCCAGGCGTAGAAAACAAAATCAGTGTTGCATAATTAATGTGCGTAGAGCGAACCCGGGGAGGAGAAAACTTTAACACTCGCTCATCACTGCATCTCGATTGTAAGCAGAGAATGAATGTGCACGAGTGAGTTTGTTTTACGAGGAGAGTTGAAAGAATAAAAGTAGATCGCAAAAACAAAAGATAGATTCAGGTAAAGAGTGTGAAGTATGCTATTAAATAAACAAATAAAAAAAAAAAGGGCAAAATTAAACGTCTCCATGATAAGCAAGCGTAACATCGTCGGACTCACTCTGAGAGGAAGATAGGCAGCGATGGTGATCTTGGCGCTGAGATGCACATTGCCGTGTGTGTAGCTCACAGTAAGCACGGTGTACCCAGGGGCCAGGGCCTCGGCTCTCACCCCACTGCAGTGCTCCTGGCCCAGAGCCAGCCTCCCTGCATCAGGACAATGAGGGTTGAAGAAAGCCAAAAGAGTGAGAGAGGAAACGCAATGTGAGGAAAGTGTACAAATAAGCCCGATCGTTCACACCGATGTACTCATTTATCTTGAACCCCGCTGGAGTACGGGGAGGCCGTATTATTGGTGCTAGCCCACTCTTCCGATAAATAATACAAGATTCCAAAATAAATAAACAAAATACGTCGGTAAATCTTGACCACAAAGGAACTTTCAAAGACATAAATTCTATAATGACGAATCTGCGAGGCATAAGAAATGATAAATGCTTCAGACAGAGTTGGAGAGGACTGTGCCCATACTGTTTGTCAAGCACAGGCCACTAAAGTATATGTTTGTATTCTATACATTTTCTTCCATAATGACAAACTGCAGTTTAAGGTGGATATCGATTAAAAAGCTTCCTGCACTTGTGCTTGCAGACGACACTTTACAGATAGTAAAGAATGACAGTAATAACTTTTTATAAGTTATTACGGGAACAACCACAATGAACACAAAGGGTGCCCCTCCTTCACAACACACATGAGTAAGTAGACTACACATTTTCATTAAAGAAAAAAGGAACTGAGCAACTTAATTACCTTCCTCATATAAACCCAACGTGCCCTTGCCCTTGAGCAAGGCACCGGACATCGTCGTTCTACCCTATCCATGAGTGAATTCACCCACAATGTGTGGTGACTGTAGACCAGCTGCTACACAAGACAATATTGCGTTCATGTTTATTTTATTGAAAATGTATTGCACGCCGTCAGGTCACCCGGACTCACCGTTCAGTAGCTGGAAGACGCCATCGTTCTCTGCCTCAACCTGCAGGTCAAAGTGGGAGCAGTCGCTTAACATGACCCGCTCTTTCTCCACCTCCTCCAGGAGGCCGAAGATCCTGAGCGGCAGATCCAGAACCAAGCCGATCGTGGCCTCTACGGGGCAAGGAGCGAAGTCCATAGCCACGGGCTCAACGACATACACCTGAGAGTAGAGAAGAGAGAACAGAGTAGGGAGATTCAAGCTAGAAGTCTGCGAGGTAATTCAACTGTAAATTAAGTTGGATGATTAAATGCCACAGTTTTATGTTGTCATGAATAATAACAATGCACTTAAGAAAATAATTTATCATCTGTTGCTTGAATGACTGAGTATATACTTCCATTAGATATGACAGAATTGCAGTGACAAGTAAAAAGGGGAATAAAACTGGTCCGGAGCTGAAGAGTTGTTAAAGCACAACTTCTGCTTTGAAGTTCATGTAAAACCCAAAGACTCCATACAAGGTTAACTCTAAGTGGGGTTGTAACGGTATACATATACTGGCGTATACCGTGGTATTAAAGTTGGCGGTTATCACACCTTGTACATTTGCTTATCTACAGAATTGAAAAAAACCTATGTGAGTGTGTGAGCACCTAGTATGTGTTAATAATCATAGGACATCATTTTATCAGCCCTGAGCTGATGTTATTTTTCATGTAACATGCTACAGTGCTGCTAACATGTAAACATACAAGATTTTCTTTGCTTTTTATCAGGTTTATAATTTATCATTTGTGCCATAATAACAGGATTTTTTCAAGGTCAACTTACCTTCATCTGGCCAAAGTGTAGTGGGTTGCGTAGATCATGAGCATAAACTACACTGACGCCAATGTCACTGACTGTCGTCATCACTCCCTTCACCGTCACCGTGGCCACAGCTGTGTTGGAGGAAGACCAGCTGAAATTTCCACTCCCTCCTGTCGCCTGTCACAAGCACCAGGATGACACCTCTTAAGTGTTTAAATGACCAAAATCATGAATAAGTAACAGCTAACACACACATATAAAAACAAAGGTGTCATATGCTCGACACTTCTGGCCATTCAGGGAGCACGTCTTTAATGTATTCTAAAGCGCTATAATTACCTTTATTGTGTACTGATAAGCTCCCACCTTGGGCTGCCATGGAAATGTCAGAATACTGGGAGTAAGAACTATAGGGTTATAGATTTCTACATCCTGTTCATTGTGGACTGGGTTGGCGAGTGCGTGGACATTTCCAGTCTGAAAAAAGAACAGAGGCCACAGGAAATGATCGAGCTCGCTCTACTGAAGAAACAGGCAGAAGGTAAATGCAGCGATGAGGATCCGGTTGAAAGAAAGGGTCAAAGTTGCAAGTAAACTCACTTCATCCACAACAGCTGTTAGGGTGGCATCAATGAGAGTGAGACCTTCTTTGAGCGCTTTGACACGATGATACGATCCATTCAGAGAAGACTCCAGGAGTTCAAAGTACTCCGAGGGGAAACCAGTGCCAATACGGACATTCTGCAAAATCCCCCACACACACAGACTCTTAAACTGCTGCATTTGTATGACTCGAGATAGGAGCTGGGTTTCCTATTTCTATAGACTCAGGTTATTTTTTAATGCGCGTCAAGATTTTTGATTTGTTCCTACTTGAATGCTGACAGTTTTCTCATCACTGGTTTGAAATATTGGCTAATAAAATTCATAGGCTGGCGAAGGAATGCTCAAAGTGCCCTAAATCTTTCTTCTCTAATGTCTCTCAGATGCGTTTCAGGCTGCATCTGATTAAGTCTTTTTTTTTTTTTCAGTGTAAAGGGAACTAGGAAAGTTTTATTCAAGTTACTGGTACGCAGGTGCATTGTCTGAGCAATGCAGATAATAAAAACAGGTACATTTATATAACCTATATACCTGCAATTTAGAAATATTAGCATTTTATCATCATAACACAATGCTGGTCACAGAATACTTTCCAACTTTCACAATTATCACACTTTCTCCCGACAGATATAGCATTCACACGATATTTTTTAGCATACTTACGTCAGAGAGGTAAATTTTGTTGCCGGATTTGTCAAAAACTTCAATGCCAATATTATATACTCTGCCCGTTTCGAGAACCCAGCTGTCTCCTGGTTGAATTTTAAAACCTAAAAACAAAATACAGAGAAAAAGAAGATTAGCTACATCATTTTGATTATTTTGAATATGAAATACTTTTATGTAAAAATAAAGAAATATTGAAATAGTAAAAGCAAAATAAAACACAGACCTAGGTAGCCTGGTTCAACCACATAGAGAGTGCTGTTTGGTAGGCGAGACACTCCTTGCATTCGAAGGCCTGAGAAGATGCAACTAAGGAAAGTTAACGCTCATCGACAACTGACTTGATTTTTGCCAAATACATAAAACTACTCCACTAATCGACTAACAGATTAAAAAAAAAAAAAAAAAAAAAAAAAAACAAGATTCGGCGTAAAAACATTTTTATCGCTGCAGTTCAAACTAATTCCCAGACGGCACTATTACCAGCTAAAGAAGTCAAGGTAAAAATACATGACATTATAAGAACTCTACAGAGTGCAAGTACGACTTGTCGGAAGGATACTTTTGTGATCCAGCACCACATTGACGTGTCCAAGTTGAATTGCTGTAACTGTGGAAATGCTTTGATCCAGACTGGCCACAGCAACGTCTGGGTTCCCATTAGTGCCAATCACACTGTTCGGAAGGTGCAGCTCATACTGATCACACGGCATCGAGAGCTCTGCACGAACACAAACACACATTAGCTTAAGGAGTTGGCTTTTCTGTACTGCACAGATTTGAAACCACTCATCTGGTCACAGTGAGTCACATCAAATGACTCTACCACATTTAGTTATTGCTAATTTAGGAACACAAACAGAAGGAGAAGTAGTCCAGGAGCTATAGTGAAAGTACTCTTCACTGAACAGTCAGACCTGTGATGGTGCCCTGTCTTATCTTCAGGACTTTGTATCGGATGGAAGTTCCCGCCAGCAAGTAGACATCATGTGCAGGCGTCAGCAGGATGTTCTCTAGAATCAGCAGCTTCACCTCTGCAGCGCCCACATCCTGTGGCACAGTTACCATAGTTACAGAAAGACACAGCTTCCCGCCTTCACAAACCAGAACAAACTGGTTGTAGTTTTCAAAAAACATATAAAATCAAACTAATGCATTTATTTTACAAAACAGAAAAACAACTCTAAAACGTATTCTACTCTTCTGAGACTGTAACAATAAAGCAGATCATTACAACTTTGTGAAATGTATATTCTTGAGCAGCTTACCTTATACAACGACTCTTGTATTTTGGCCTTTAATTTAGCATGTCCTGTTTTCAGTCCCGATACCAAAATAATATCGCCCTGTTTCCCAACACGCTCCATTTCAGATATGTACCCAGGGGGAGTGTAGGTGGACTCTGAGAATTTAAGTACCCTTGAGAAGAGAAAAGAGACGCATCAGGAAATACGTTTGAGACTCATCTTAGAATAGATTAAGAGGAAGAGGAACCTTTGGTCAAAATGAAGGATCACTGTATTAAAAGGTTTTCTGGTTAGGTAAGCATATTAATGAAGGTTGGTCAGCGCAGTGAAGTTTGGGTGCAGTACTAACACGTGGAAGCCTACCGTAAAGAATTGTAAGAGTCAGAGAATCCATTCACATCTACATCTTTCACTAAGGTCCAGTCAAACACTAGACCGGCGAGGGTGCTGAAGGTGTTTCCTGCAACATAAAAAAAAGAACGAGAGTCAGACCTGCTATTTCTTTAAGTCACAAACTTCCAACTTGTGGTACAAGGCTAAGTCACATTATAGATGAATGTATAATGGCTGCTAAGCACAATTGTCTGAAAGCTGCAGGCAGTCGAATTAGCCAAACCAAAACCAATAGGCATTTCATTACGGGACACTTGCCGTCCTTCTGCAATCTACTCCAGCTGAGGAATCTAAAATGCGCTTTTAGGCCAAAGCAAACTAAAACAAAAACACCAGCCCCCGGAGACATCATCAGAAAGAATCAGGCTGCGGCTACAGCTCATTGAACTAAGTGTTTCTGGCTTAAATGAAACCAGTCGAACAGGACAAACGCAGCCACCTCACAGGAGCAGCCTGAGGGGAGGGGGAAAAAATGATGCCGAGAGCCAGATAAGTCTTTAGGGCAGCAACTAAACAAAACACCATGCAAGTAATACAAGAGGAAAATTGAGCAATATTAAGTATCACTGAAAATTATTCACCTTCAGAGTCCAGTGCATGAATTTTGAGTGCCAGCGGCGAGTCCTCAAGGTGTAGCTCTCTGGTGGTCGACACTATCTGGATCTCACTGATGATGTCGACAATGGCGTCACAACGCAGTACCTGTCCTGTAACTGCAAAAGGAAACATCATATACACGGTACATACTGAACGGGACTAGGAAAAGGTCAAAAGATTAATGGCTTGGTGTTTCAACAGTTATTCTTGTTGGGAGGCACAAAGCCTAGAAGTCTACCTCCTGACTACACATACTTTATCATGCGTCTGGAAATGGCGTTGGAGACTGACCGCACTAAAGCATCCTCTGCTTTGCACACAATGCTCTACAGATATTAATCAAGTCAAATGTGGCTTTTCTGGTCTGCTCAGCGGGCTGTTGCACGAGCGGTAGATTATATCAGATTACGTTTGGGTAAACCTTAAACGGGGATTGTGGTCTAAACAGATCCGTCTTTGTTCGTTTTGTTTAAAAAAACAAAAAATGACATTTGAGATTTATATGGAAAAGCCAACGCGTCTGATTTTCCTGATTTCAAAGCAAATGTTCACAACTGCCAGTCAGCCGTGACCGGCCGACAGTGCCACAGGCTACACATGACAAAGTATTACACAATAGCAAAGAAGGAAGAATGAAAAGTGTTGTGCAACAGAATGACCATTAGACCTGCTACTCTGAAGGGAATAGAGCAGGAAGCACAGATCACACCGTTTACTATTATACTCATGTTGCACCCTGCATACTGAACTTATATCGTGCTCCTTGGATACACCTACTACTAGCTTTTCAATCCTTTTTAATGATGCTTTCTTAGTTATTCTTCATGATTGCATGCGGCCATAAAGCCATGTAAAACCAGAAAGAATACTGGACAGCCTCGGCTGATAGGATGCTGCCTGGCTTCCTCATTCTGTAACGACAGAATAATACCAAGAGTTAAAAATGTGACTTTACAAATCAGTGACTCTGACGCTGCATAGAAAATGAGACAGCAGCCCGAAGAGGTGCTGGAAACTGCAAGATGCAAATGTGCTCTACACCGTATAATAAACAAAGCACAACAGTTTGTGGTAGTGAGCGGTGGACTCAGTCCGCAGAAATATGATAAGAAATCTTTTATTGATACTGATCAACATGTGCTTTTGACTTCTGATGCTCTGCTTTTGCGTCATCTGGATTATAGTGCAACATGTGCATTTCGTGAGCGAGGCACATCGTTTAAAAACCGATCCAGCACCGGCATCTTATACCCGTCAAGAACTGCTGGGCTGCTTGAGAAAGTTCTCTTATCTCTCATCCTATGTTACGTGTATGTGACCCAGCGTGCTCTAAGTAACTTACAAAAATAATATTACATCTTTTCCTGTTTATTCACTCATCTCTAACCAACAATGTGAACAGTCAGCAAATCACATATGGCGGTACATTTGCCAAAACTGCATGCGTTACAGAAAATGTACAACTGGACCTACTACGCACACATTCATTTCTTAACTCACACATAGGAACAATTCTTGAATGAATATAGCAACCATGTATTTACCAACATCTTCAGCCAGAATGATGCTGGTCAGTCTGGAGTGCTGGTTGGAGAGAGCCTGGAGAACAGCTCTCCGGGAGCAGCCTCTGCCGCTCTCCTCATCCACAGCCTGGATGCTTGCTACATCTGGTCTGGTGGAAGACCTGGAAGAATATGACCAGAAAACAAAAAAATCAGGTAATGCACATAAGTGGAGTTTGCCATAGCGTTCTTCATTCATCACAATATGGACCTTATCTTTATCATAGAAAGATTTGAGGTGGAATAACATGTTCATTGGGTGGAGTTGCAGCTTTACTGTAAACTCGGATGGCTTATAAAAAAAAAAAGGTGTACACAAGAAAAGGAAATCAGTTTAGCAGTTGCCATGAACTGACTACAGTGTATACAGTGTAGCTGGCCATGTGGCCTCACATGCCCCATGCAACATGAGACTCAAAGCATGTCCTCAGCTCCCCTTCAGCTCTACTCACCATCTGTAGCAACCTTCTGTAGTTTCCAACGTGAAGTTAAGTCTTGTACTTCTAGCAAGCGGTAGCAACACTTTGGGAATATTTAGTTTCGAGGAACCGTTAACTAGAATAATGGTTATCAATAATAGCAACACCAACACTGATGATTTTAACGAAATCATTTCCGTTTTATGAGATTGCGGATATTTATTGGCAGCTAAAGGTCCAAAGGTCGAATGAATGAAAGCTAAGTTTCTGTACTAGCTAAACTTCTTCCGTCCCATTAAGTTAGCTATTGGTGCAGTAGTTTTAAAGTTGTGGCGGACGTTTAGGTGAGCTAACATCGCTACTGAAGCTATTTGAAACACACGCTGTCTTCCTGTTCAGTTTCAGTTTGTATCAGTTCACAGCAGGAACATGATAATAACAGTTTCTCCTGTCCTCTCATTCAGACCCCTCGCTTAGTTTATCCTCGAAGATACTCTCAAATACTCAGCCTTAATCCCTATTAAATCTCCAGTTTTATATTAATGTATACAGTTAGCAAACAATAGCTTAAAATACTCTTGTGCCATACAAATACCCGCCATTAGCAATAATTGGACTTCTAGTGTGCACGCCGGGAGTGCTGGGTAAACGTCATAGACGAGGATGACGCTCTTTCTTAAAGGTACAGTGTGTGTGTTTTTTTAATTATTTTATTTTATTTTATATTAAAAAAAACTTCATTCTGCAAGCCTGGATTACCAAATAGTTCAGAATAGTTCCTGAGGGGACATTCTTTTTTTTTTTTTCACAGTTTGTTTGGTTTGTGGTGATTTAATCAATTGCAAATTGTTTTGTGAATATGTAATACTAAGCAAATAAATCAACTGAAATGAAGAGGCTCCTGCATTATTAGTTAAAGTGCCTTAAGGCTGCCTTGTTGACAATTAGGAATAATAACTAGCAATATTTTCATTATTTAAATCAATGTTGTGTTTTTGTTTACAGGAAAATGGCAGGATATGTACACACCATGATTGTAATTGGCATCCCTAGATACTGTCAAGCAGCATAGTATCCCCTTTAGGCACACCTAGTTCCAGGGCTGTAGCCAAGACCAATTTAGTCAAGTCCAAGTCAAGTCCAAGACCGGGTCCAGAGCAAATCTAATTCTGTTCAAGACCGTATTAGGCTGTAATAGTATCTTTCCAATGCTAATCCTCTGATGTCCTACATAAGCTCACACAATTTGAATAACAGCTCTTTTCGGTTAATGCGAGAACAATCATAAAAAAGAAAATGCAAATTACTGGACCATAATACTTACTCATTTGCGTTATGTGTCAAAACCGAGACCAAGATAATTTCTAGCTCAACAAGGCACAAGTCTAAGAATGAAAAAAAAGTTGTTCTACAGCCCTGGCTACTTCAGTGCAGTTTTTATTGACTCTGCGTCAGAGAGATGTGCGCTCATCTCTAGTGTAGATGTTAAGGCTCTTGTAGTGGTGTTGTGTCATGTATTAGGAGTTATTTCTAATATGTTGGCCCTTTCATACTGTATGTAGTAGTGGACAAAACTTTAAACAACAACAGCAATCAAATACAACATCATTATTAAAGATGGCCACAAAAAAGTTGAACTAACATTTTGCTGACACAGTGTAAAAAAAATAAGCTTTTGTTTATTCACAAAGATATTATTCATTGCCTACAATTGATCACATAACTTTGTTGATTCTTGATTCTAATTCTAGACACTCAGCCAATAGATCTACCTGTCCATCGACTCCAACCACATAAGATAAATGAAAGCCATTAGGACACAAATGAAACATTAGCCTGCTCAACTACACAAGAAATGTCTGCTCTCCATGGTGAATGATTATGAAGTGAAGGGCATTTAGAAGTTGGCTGACACAAATAACTGAAAGATATGTGTAGACTGTTATTGCTTTTGTATTGTTTAATATTAATCTATAAATAATCTGTATAAAAAGACAAAGCAGTCATTCTTGCATTGCATCGTTTGATTGTCTGGGTCTTCAGCTTTCAGTCAAGGACATGCAGTGTACAACTTTTCACCCCTAGGTGTCACTGACAGCTACCTCGCCCAGGCATGGATGATGGCAATGAATAGGTGATAGTTTATTATATAATATGGCTAAAAAAAGGCAAATGTCATTAGTGCCTTTTAAAACAATGCAATATTTTTCAAATATAACAGTGGTTGAAAAGACTATAGCTGAACAATAGCAACATGTGTGTCAGTGGAATGCTGTTTAAAATCAAGAGCCAAACTCTTAAGAGCGACGAAATCCACATTTCTCCTTGGTTTGTTTGTGTGGGAGATCTTTTTTGGCTTTAAAATTGGTCCTGCGATTTAACATTAACTGTTAACAGAATGTTAATTATGCATTCTGAGATCAATTGGCTGCATTATTTCTGATTTATCCTCTCATCCGCTTTGAAGTTATTACAGACATGCTTCTCCTGGTTTGCGTCTCTTGTTTTCCAGACACAGAGAGATGCACAGCCTGATTTGCAAACACACTGGGGTTTTGAAGGGTTTTACATAATGCTGCATCGTGCCAGAGGTGACATATTGTTTGAGTCAGAATGCATTAGCAATAAAAGCCCATCATTGACTGGTGCTGTGTTCCAATAGAATGTATTTGATGACAACTATATAGTTGCAACTGCAGCAATCCACACATGTATTGTTCTGTATATTCACACTTCAAAGGTAACGTGGTGTAGTGACGGCTGTTTCAACTTAGTTTGGGTTGAAATAAGATGATGTATCTTTCTTCAGTACAATGATGGCAGTTGAGAATGAAACCTGAGACGACAGCACAGCTTTCATTTATTTTGGCAAAGCTGTGTGGGCTTCAGTCCTACATTTAGTTTTATCTTTGTACCCTATCCATGGGCAGTGCAAGCACAATTGATGTTAGGAGTGAATGATGTAATGTCTGAGAACATGGAAAACAATACCTGAATGTCACGCTGTGTGTCTCGAGCACTTCACATGCAGGCTTGTGTCTAGACAACAAAATGTGCAGTCTGAACTCATTGAAAGGGAAACGTTCTTGTCGTCTTGTTTCTGTGCCTTGGATAGATCTTTATGTGACTTCTTCAGTCCAAATCTGGCAGATTTAGAGCTCGGTAACCATTAACTGTGTAAGTTCTCAAATGATTGGAAATATTTTTCTTAAAACTGTCTGACTTTGTTTGTGTAAGTTAAACAAGCATGCCCTTTAAAAGTTGTTGAACTCAGTACATTCAATCAACCTAATGTAATCAATTATTTCTTAAAGGTTAACCTTCTAGAATCTAATGGGTTGTATATAATGGCCACCCACTTTTGTATTGGGCAATGGCGTTGCATTAAATACCACATCTGAAACCATCAAAGCCTTTCACCTCTGCTATGAGACTTAAAGCATGCAGCAACACCCATATGTTGGCACATAAAATATTTTCCTATGTCACAAATGGCAGCAGCTGCTTTAAAATTCCATCTAGTGTCTCCTCATCTGGCATGCATCAGCAGTCACATCCTTCCTGGTGTGAAGTCGGGAACTTTTCTTGGCCACCATGCATGGCTTGGTCCAAACAAGTGGGTGCAGAAGGCCATGTCACTTACTTAAACTCTTACTCAATGGCAGTGTTCTCAGCTGGTGGCTCAGCTTCCACCAGAAATGTAATAGGCTTTGGAAGGGTGACTGCTTCTGGAAGTACACAGCTTAAAAGTCCCCTAGGTGTGAGCCACAGTAAGAAACTGCTGTAGGTAGGCATAACAAAAGGTGTTACTATCCAGTGAAATCTGTCTTTGCCTCGAGGATCTATCTTGTGTGTTCCAAGAAGTGGAAAAAGCGACAAGAAGAAATGGGACTAGCTCAAATGATAAAACGTGGAACAACTCTGTGTGTGATGAGACTACAGATGTCCAGAGGATCTTGACTCGGCAGTTTTCTCAGCAATCTGGTGAACTTCATGTCGGGGTGATATTTCTATCAATTATAATGAAAGTAGGAAATCATTTCCGTTAAATATCAAACATTTTCCTCGAGAAGTACACCTTTTCATTTCAGATTAACTTGGTCTACAGAAAGTAGAGCAGGGCAGTTCTACAAAGCTGTGCTTTAAGTGTCAAATCCCTTTACACAGTCTTTACTACGTGCTGTAAATGCCCTTGCTATTTCCATGGTGAAGGCATTAGGTGGATACAGCTGAGTGGGTTTGTATTTGTAGCTCTATGCATACGTGATCGCGGACAAATAATGGAGGCGTAATCTCGCCAAAGTGCTTCCACATGCCGCACATTTAGTGTGTACGTGCGGTCTAGTAAAATGAAAGTAAAATGATATTAATAATAGCCCTTTTGAGAGTAATATATGACATTAGATGATTTTAACTACGTCATGTTATTGATATCACACCGCATTTCAAGGTGTTAAATATTCAATGCGGAAGGGAAGCAGAGCTAAATATTTTTGCCATTTCATAGCTAAGCCAAAAGCTGTTGTGCTATGAGGGCTGCAACCCCACAGCAGACATTTAACTACAGCTTGGAAAGTCTTTACAAGACACAGGTGGGGAGTCACTTTCGCCACATTACATTTGGGTCTTAATTTCCCCCTGGTGTATCCCCCTACAGAGCCACAGTGCCCTGTCTTTGCTGGTTTACTTTAAAGACTTCCTCTCTTCACTCCATCTTTAGTACCCGCAGAAGTGTGTTGCTGGAGAAGATATTCGAGTACACAAGGAGAAAGAGCTTTTCACAATCTACAACATTTATTGGTCATTAACCACATTGGCTCCATTACTACCAAAACATTACTATTAGAAAATTAGGAATAGTCATATGGCACTTTGTATGTGCATGTACTTGCTTCTGTGGTTCTTGCATAATTCCTACCTAATTCTGCAATGGGATAATATGGAAGGATGATTCCAGATTCAAGTTCTTGTGAAATGACTCCCGCAACCCTAACCCTAACCCTAACCCTAACCCTAACCCTCCCACCCCAAACACTACCTCTCTGGCCTAACAAAGGCTACAACAAACACTATGAGAGTGTACCCACCTGTTTAAAGAAAAGCAGAATCAGGACAATGTATCACACAATAGACAGATAACGTTAACGCCTGCTGCATTTGGGGCCCGAGAAGACAATGATGTCACCATCACTGGCATCAGTTTTAATGAAAACCCTGAAGAATTAAAGCTATTATATCGGCAAAAGAACTGAGGCAAGAATGACTTCACTCTGCTGGGAGAATAAATAACAAACACAGTGGATTAAACTTTAAACTTTAATTCAATATTAGTGTGAAACAGAATAAAGTGCCCATTAGGTACATTATTACGAGGCAGGGTTGCAGTCAGTGGGTTTGGGCAATTAGTAGTGGCATAAGTCACCATTCAAACATGCATGAATGAGAAATTACAACAGTGTGGGGTGCAATTACATCTCCTACATCAATGCGTGTCAGATGACATTATCTCGCAGGCTGAGAGCCATTACTGAACTGAGGGTTTCTGGCCCCAGAAGAGTAAGGGGAGGTCAACTACTGTGGGGGGAACAGGCCATTTGGTCCCTGCCTGTGACATGAGGACATCTCTCTGAAGGCCGGAGGGCCTCAAATGTTCTAAACCTACAAGACATTTAGGGATTCATTTCTATTCGCTCACTGATTTTTATTACAGAGATGATTTATTTGTACGTAAAGACTGTTGAAAGTGTACGATTCAGAACTGAAAGAAGCCTGTATAGGTGTTGAAATGTTCACAAGGGATCATTTATTTCTGTGTATTGCGACAGACACGTGATGGCAAGTGACCATGGCTGGAGTGTGTTATGTAATCTTTGTCATGTGTACAACATCTGTAGAAGAAAGTCAAATTTGATTTCCTTTGATGATGTTTTTACTTGCCTAACATACTGGGGGGCAGCAGCTGATGGGTGCAGCTTGGTTGTGTTTAAGGCTCCACAGCGGGGCAGGGCTGCACAGAAGAGTTACAACAGCGCTTCTGGGGGCCACTAAGCTCATGTGTCCAGGTTACTAATGATCATACGAGTGGGTCAGTAGTGAGTTGAACTTGCGTTCAGTGCACCTGCGTCATACATGTGTGCCTCCTGTAGGGGTATAACACAGTTTGACTACCGGGCACAGGTCAGACTGAGATTACATTTAAAACTGAACCAGGAAAAAAAACAATTCAGCTGTTATTATGCAGGTCACATTAATAGATGTAGACATGCTCGGAGGATAATTGGTCTGTCATCACGGAACTGGAAAGTTGTTATGCAAGTCTGTTTAATTCATACGCTACTCATAAATCACAAATATGCAAAATACAGAGTCCTTTATTAAAATCTGAATTGTTATTTAAATGAGATATAAACATTTCTTCAGGTCTTCGTAGTGCGTGACTGGCGCAGCTGTTCATGCATTTGATTATAATGAAAAGAGAAAACTAATAATGGCGCCACTGACTCATCTCTGTCATTGATTAGTCAAGGGAGACCCCTGAAATGAAGTGATCAATGGCCTCAGTGCCCCGTGTGCCTGTCTGATCAATCTATTCATGAGGCAGCTTTTGTCTATATTAATTCTCAGTCGTGACTCAATGATCCTGAAGATCAAACCAAACGAATAGTGGAGATATACTGAAAAGATAAATTCACTGTAGTCTGTTTAGGACAGACCTTTGGACCATGCAGTATATCAAATCACAGCAATTACAGCTGTAATAAGATTAACCTAAAAAGCTCTGTTGACAAAAAATCACAGACATCATGTGATGTCTAATGATGCTTGTATGAGCTTGATTTAACTGTGTGTCTTGTAAACAGCACATCAGCCAGCTGAAGTTAAAGAGTACAATTTGTAAAGATGCCCAAATGTTCAAATACAAACTATAAAAAAAAAAAAAAAGTTAAGATTAAGTGACTTTCATATTCCTACCCAAAGGCATTATTATGTTTTAGGTATTATGATCCTTCTACACAGTGTCCTATTAAACCTTTGTATCATCACAATCATTTAGACAACACATTTTCTACTGACGTCGCCACTGAAGTCATTTCTCGTAGTTTGGGTGATTGTAATGCAGAAAAGGGAACTGAAATCATTTCGAAAGAGTTGGAAATAATTCTATGGAAGTTTGTTGTCCCGCCCTCCCCCCACAGAAAAAGGGAGCGAGGGCGCTTCCAGCCTCCCAGATCGGAGTCAGGGCAAAAAACTAACGCACAAGTTTCCTTTAACAGCGCTGCAAGGTCAGAGACGCAAGGTAGGCAACGTGATTTTTATGGATAAAAACAATAGATGTCAATGCACGATTTGATATATTGAGAGTTTTGATTTCCACATGTGAACATATAGGGACAGGTATTTAGATTGTATGTTCTGTGATCAATACTGTCATAGTTTTTAATCTTGTTTGATATTTACTTGAGATGTCATTTTTTATTTCCTAAATCTACTGTTCCTGGATATTATCATAACCCGACGGATGAAATAAGCGCTTTTAAATGTCCAGGGTATATGCTCTATTTGCTCGACTGTAAAGTCCAAATGTTGAAGTCGCCTCTATGGCTTGAGTCTTGTTTAACACGCTGAGAAATCATTTAGAAAATTGATCACCCCAAATGCTGCTGAAGTCCCCAAATCGACAGCTAGTTTGTGCACTTTCAAATAATCTTCCACACATATAGTCATTCTGTATTTCATTACCTGTCACTGGAATATTTAGGAAATGACGTTTCAGCTTGTTCGGGTTCAGGAATTAGTAGATACATGAAAACAGTGTTTTTCACGTGTCTATGTGCGTGCGCACATGGGTCACAGTGAGCAAAAAGGATAAAGGTCACTTTTAGGCTACTGGGATGGCTCACAGTCGCTGTTTTAACATTTTCATTCACAGAAAATAACCCTAAAGTCTTTAAAGGTACAACCAGATGTTTTATTCTCAAGCCATCAAATTTCATTATTACCTAGTGGCCTTTTTTTTTCCGTTCACTCTCTATGAATGTTGTAGACAAACACAGCATGGCAGTGGGCCATTTAAAGACTGCAAGTTCTGGTAAAATGATTTTGTACTGGCAGCACACAAAGACATCATTGATTCTGTAAACAGAGCTGCAGTGCACTTTGCTTGCTTTATGAAGAAAGACAGAGCTGCAGATGTTTATTTTGATGACCTCTAGATCATTGTGAAAGTGCCTTTTAATATAAATGCACTGCAGTGTTTTACTCAGCACATAGCCTGGAATTAGATTCCCTAATATTGGTGCACAATCAGGTATATGCATTTGAAATAACCAGTTTCCTGCATATCTTTTTTTTATTTTCTAAAAAGATCAGGCATTATAAGTCATACCTAGGTACTTTATGTTGCAGGAAGAGCTCCAAACTTCCAAGAATACAGACTGTTTCTATTGAAGGGAAAGTCAACTGTAAACATCTTATATCCTTTGCTCTCTGGAGCTGCTCCTCTTCTGGTGGTATTCCAAGGACATGCAGTTTGGGAAAAATGTAATAACAAAATAGTCTGTGCAAAGAGCGCCACTGAAATTGGTTAGAAACATTTAAGGAGGAAATGTCTTAAGACGAGTTTGTCATGCAGAACAATTCTGAGTTAATCTCTCATTTCTAACCAGAACTCTTCAGCATGAAATTTCACATACGGCTCTTACGATTGGCACAAGCAGCGAGGAGGAACAGGAAAAGTAAAATAGAAAACACCTGGTTCTCAATGTGTTTGCTGATTTGAAGTCACATCACCTACTCGCGGGATCATGCCTGTCACATTCTGCCTTTGTGCTGCCGCTCTGCACAGTATGACAGACAAAGCTTCAGAAATCTCATCAAATCCATTCATTTCTATACTTTATATGATTGTATTCATTACAATATGTCATATAATCTTATAACAGTACTTCTGCTAGTTTATCAGGGGCGTGTTATCCCTGCAAGAGCACGCTTTGTTGAAACAATTCATGTTCCTCCATTATAGGAAAAAATTAACAATGGACTCAAATGACTGTACAGTATTTGCTAAATATTTATAAGCAGTTCTCTGCGCAACACAATTAGTCAACTGTTTTTGTATGGCAAACTATAACATTGTCACAGAAGGGAGGTTATTGTTATTTCAGAATTGTTTTTTCAACAACTGGCCATTTTTGTTGGGTTATTTTTGTACATATTTCCCTCAGTCAATCTTACCTTTGGCCAAATTTCCATGTGCAATCAAATGTAAACCACAGCCTTCATCCCCTGTTGTGCCACAAGAGTAGGAAAGGAAAAAATGTACATTTGGCAGGTAGCCAAATTAAAGCGGACAGGTTATTAAGTTAACACATGTGATTTTGATAATAACTGTGAAAATAGGACACTGATTGTTATCAAGCTGCCAGACAACCTTTGAACTGTGAATATTTATATATAACACATATATCATTAACCACTGTTTACTTTCACAGGCTTAAAGACGCACACTTCTTTATCATCTGGACTCAAATCTAGCCTGAAGAGACGCTTACTTTTGAAGAAGTGGCTTAAAGTATTCATTTTTTTTGTTCTTTTTTTAAAAACCAAAATGAACATTCAGAGGGCAACATTGTTTTTATGTTGGATGGTTCTGTGCATGGACATCTGTCTATGCCAGAAAGAATGTACAGGGGTGGACTGTCAACCTCTGCAGGACTGCATCGGAACCTTTTTCAAGAAGGGGGCCTGCTGTCCCACCTGTAAACAAATGGGCTGCACCTGTGAGGGTTACCAGTACTATGACTGCGTCCAAGCTGGCTTCCATAAAGGGAAAGTCCCAGAGGGGGAATCTTACTTTGTGGATTTCGGAAGCACTGAATGCTCCTGTCCTGTGGGAGGAGGGAAGATAAGCTGTCATTTCATTCCATGCCCTGAAATTCCCCCAAACTGCATTGATGTTTCACAACCTGCAGACGGATGTCCGCAATGTCGGCAAATCGGCTGTACCCATGGCAACAAGAAGTATGAGGCGGGGCACTCATTTAAGATGGAGCGGTGTCAGGTTTGCCACTGTCCGAATGATGGTGGGAGGTTAATGTGTTCGCTGATTCCCGATTGTGACCCTCATAGTCCTAATAAGCCCGTGTGGGTAACGACCACTGAGAACAACAGCCCTTTGAGAGACAGCAGCAGACATGACAACCGACAAACGAGTCCTGTAGAACCATTTTCCAAGCTGGCACTGGGAAACACTTTACCACTGTACAAGCAGGACCCACCCAGTTTTGGCACAGGGGTTTATGACTCCGTACTGGCTGCAGGGTCGACGTCTTCCACCATCCAAGATCTGGCCCAACCACTGGAATCTACTACAGCACCGCCAGCTTTCCCAGAGTCAAGCTTCACTTCCTTCAGCTCTCGTGATGACAGGAGACATGAGCTGAGGGAGACGCATAAAGGCTCTGATTCACAGAGGAGCAGTGAGGCTGAGGTCACACAAAACATGGATCCAACCACTACAGGGGCTCAGAGCAACACAGCAACTTCGCTAACAACAACCACACAGAGAGTGACCACAGACCACCGCAGGCCGCAAGAGGAAGTTGGTGAAAAGACCGTTAGAAATAACAGTGGCAGAAACAGAGGGGAGGACACTTTAAGAGACACAGCAAACACCACACGTGCAAACAAAGGGGCCAGACATCACAAACATCAAGGCGTTCGCACGGGGAGTAATGGCAGCTTCCATTCTGCCGCTCATAAGGAAGAAGAGAATATGTCAGTGTCAGTGGAGCATGGGCAGCCGCCCGGTAAAAAGGAGCAGATCTCATCCCCCACAATACAGTTCAGTCCCACCAGCAGAGCGCCAGTCAGGATGAGGGAGGACGGAAAGCAGCCTGAAAGACAACCCCAAACCCTCTACAACTACCAGTCTCAGGATGTGGAGGGAGACACGGAAGGTACGCATTTAAGAGATTGAAGTTATCTTTAAAAGTATCCTAACTCTTCATGTCAAATACGTGATTGAAAGCAGCTGAATTGAAAAGAAATGTGATTCATCACAATACATCACAGTGTGATGATTTATATCCTAGTAATGATGATGTTAGGTTGTTACTATTTCAGAAGACATCTTCCTTTTCCTTCGCTCACATCCTGTCTTGTCTGAAGAGGAATTCATAATCATTCTATTAAAACTGGCAGTGGTCCAGGAAAAACAATGGAAAGTCTGTTTTCCCTGGATAGCATTTATCTACCTACTCAGAGGAGAAAATAACTACACTAAGTATCGGCTTATTTTCATTGCACAACTTGCATTCAAGTTGAGAGAATGCTGTATTTATTTCCCTAGAGGTCTGTAAGTAGTGAATAATACTAAGCCTGGTGCCATATTTACATGATCATGCTTCTAATATATCGGATAAATCCTTTAAGAGCAGCAGAAATTGCATTTTCTCTATCTTGTCCTGGTGAGAGCTCAGCTCCGAGGTCCTTTCTGCATCCTCCATGTGATTATCAGTTCTCAAACACATCAGCGCCCTTCAAGGCATATAGGCCGTGGCACTGTAGGAGAGAAAGCAGATGATGAAGTGATTACTAGGATGTCTAGAAGATGCGTTACACTGCACTGGAAATATAATCTTTTTTTTGTCCTATTCCAAAATATGATGTTAGGCTACATATATACAATAGATTTGAATAGATCTTAATCTTAATCTCATACTATGACATCATATAAACCTATTTTTTCAACCTTTATCTTTTATGAATGTAATTGAATGTAGTTCCATGAGTGTGATTAATGCACCTTCTGCCAAGGAAAACCTAATTACATCATAATTCCCCATTATCTATGGCGGTATGGCACAAGGTACTCTCACTATATTATAAGACTTTCCTATGAAGTAAGTAAACTAAATTAAATCAAAATGCATTAGCATTGTCATTTCGTCCCTCTAGTGACTGAATTAAAGAAAGGATTCTCAGAACTATTTCTTATTATTGGTGGGATGGTCCAGCAAAAACTGCAATCTGGAGCTGTGTAGTTAACCTTCTTTACAACACTATGATTGTTGTCGAGACCTGTCAGGTCTTTTCTTTCCTTTCAGCACCTGGCCTCCACAGGTATGTATAGTATATGCTGAACGTGTGAGGTGCTTCTGTGGGAGTGAACTCCAGAGGTACCTGTCAAGTTCATTTACCAGCTCACAGTTAGAGAGCATAGGTTAGAAATGGTCTGTTGCTGTTTGTCATGACACATTTTGTTGAGCAGTGCTACAGACTCAAGTATGAAATGCCAGTGAGCCAATATATCTTTTTCTTTTATTCATTCAGGGAAAAATGTATATTTCCTTTGACAGATTTTCCCCAACGTCCATAAGTGCCGTTAAGATAAAATCCTGCTATTCAATTGTGAATTATAGCTTCACGGAGTTGAAAGTTAAAGTAGGACGTGTTTTTCTCCTGGGATGAGGAGCTGAAAGAACCTGTCTGGCTGCTCAGCTTGCAGGATGGAATGACACTGTGCAGGTTCACTGGTGAAGGTCATTGGACTAAAGGAAGATTTCCAGAGCGGTGACATGTTATAACACAGACAGGAAAAACCCGGCTGATAAGGGCCTTGACTAATGCCTGTTATCAATGCCATTGGCAGAAGATTCCAAAGTTATTTGGAGAGGAAGAGAGAAAGCATGAATAACAAGAACACAACCATTTTTCCTGAAACACAAATGGTCTGCCTTTGCATTGGAACATGGCCCAAGACAAATGTTTTTTTTCATTCATGCAATAACTCTTACTCATTTGCCCTCCCTCTTTCCAACCAGACACAGTGTGTGCTCAGAAGGGGGATGGGGTGGTTCAGACTTTCTGATGCCTGGCCTGGACCTGGTATAGGATTTCTTGGGGGTTGTACCTGTGAGCGGCATAATACCCATGTGATGAATGAGACCACTGTTGTGGCTTGATTGCCAGACGCTGCTCACTGCTCCCTCATGAGCCGGTGTGATTACCCGTCTCCCGTGAGGCTGCTTGTTTCCCAATCTTCCCAGTAATCACCTCATCTGAAGCACACCTCCACACATTCTCCTCTCAGCAACTTCCCTTCTTACTTTACCAAGCACCAACCATAACATTGTACAACTACAATGTTAGACATGGATATATTTATAGAACTGTAGCATACAAAGCATCTGAGGTGAGGTGGAATAATTGAAGAAGGGTTTGTTTTATCAACAGTACTGTCACAACATGTGGGAGCGGGCTGAGCAAATGTGTGTAATTTTCCTTAGGATGAAAAGAAGGGTGAATTCCAGAGAGTTCATTCCTCCTGTGCCATTATTGTGAAGATCAGTTCTAAGAAGATAGCTCACTCTGGGTAATCTAGGGTGCCTTCCAGGTCATTTCCGGGAAATTTGGCGTTTCTCCCATCCGCAGCATGTCCTTATTGAAAAACCGCCTGATCCACATGTCACCCGTGCTTATAAATAATATAAAACATCTGCTTCAAATGCAGGAAACCACTCATAAAAGAGACCCACTGTCTAAGTAGAGAGACATTGGTGATAAATTACAACACAATAACAGATCTGCTTCTTTTACCCATCGTCAGTGACACACAGGCAGAGTGCAGATGCATACGGATGTTTTCAGACGCTGAATATGAAATACAATAAATCATATGCAATCTTACATTTACAATAACTCTTCATTGATAAAAACAATTTCTAATGCAGATCATAGCCACTTCTGCTGTGGCTCGTGAAACCAGCCAATTAGGTCATATTATTCCTCCGTTACTTTTGGCTATCACGTCCAAAATCAGGATTTAGATGGATTTCCTCCGGCAATAACTGAGCAAATGTCATGTGTTCTGGTTTGTGAACACACCTTGGAATATTTAAGGCATAATAAGGCAATGGGAAACAGGTTCTAATTACAAAACTGTCCAGAATGTTTGGTCAGAGGCGTGCAGTTGAATACACTTGACTAATTTAATATGCAAAAATAATCTCGAATGCTAATGTTGCCCAGCAGGAACTTTACAAAACATCTTGGGTGCGTGCATGCTTGGGTGTGTCAAAGACATGTGTGGCATCCTTAGTTAAATCAAGCTATAAGTCGCAGTAATTCAGCGCACCATTAGTAATAAGCCCTGGCAATATATTTCAGTGTTTCATTCAGGTCATCTAACCGCAAGGAGGTGTAATTGGGTTGGAAGTTACTCTATGAAGCCATCAAAGACTGAGGCAAGCCCTCAGGGCTCGCATCAACTAACTTTAACCCCGATTAAGACTACAAAAAGATGGATCACACAAATGTTGGCTCACAATCTGAGGGAGATTAAGACACAAGTCAATAATTGAAACCTGAACTTTGGAAATGAAGTCATAGTGACAGCAGGAGAGCCCTCCCTCTTATGTCACATCCAGCTGTTCTTGGACAGTGATTATGTGTTTCAAAAGACATGATATCTCTGTGAGCACTCATGTTGAAGGTGAGAAGAACATTGTGTCACACACACACACACACACACACACACACACACACACACACACAGACACAGACATACGTTTAAGCTTTCAGCATCAATCATCTAACATGTTCAACCACATGAGTTTGTGTGTCGTGAAACTTTGGCATGTGCACTTATTCACATTGGTGGTCGTGTTCTCTTCAGCCCACCTGTATTATAAATCACTGCCAAGTCCACAAAAGAAGAGACACACGAGCCTTGATTAGTGGCAGTGCACTGCTTTATGACACCTCCAGACATGTTGAGAGTTGCCCTCTTTGGTTGTTATTCTAGCTTCATATTTTCAAAGGGTGTGATGTCACTAGTTTTGGATTTGGACAAGAGCAAAGCATCTGGTGTTAATGCTAGTCTAATGGAAATATATAATGACAGACCTGGAACAGAGAGATGCTCCCTCTGCCACCTTTCAAGTGTGTATTTTGGATCTCTATTGTGAAAGCACAATAAATCAGCGTAGCTAATTATTGCACGGCCGATTGGAACAATTTGCAATGCAGTCTTAATTAGAAGGTCTGTCAAAGAGACAGGAAGAGACCTGGTTAGACACAGACTCAGATATAGCTCGGCTAAAACAGTTTATCAATGTTTTCATCCCAAGTAGTTATTTTGGTGAAACGCAATCTCCCTCCAAAGTCATTTCATCCACTAAATCCTTTGTAAACATGGTGATGAACTCTTATGTTTTTTAACTCTGTATACGTCCCACATTCTCGACGGACACATGGAGCAAATTTGTGTAACGTTCGAGGCGGTTGAACTGATTCCACCTTGAGAAAATGAATAGAAGGCAAAAGGAGGAGGAGGATGAATGATTATGTTCTCTGTCTTTTAATATACATTGACTCCGGTTCAAAGGGACTTGTTTAACTACATGGCTCGTACAAATACTGTAGTTATGTAGAGTCATTTTTCCTTTTAAGGTTGAGATTTTCTCCTTTCCAAACCTTTAAATTACGCACACTGCATCAGTCACTTGCTCTATTCTGAGTCTCGGTCTTATATGTGCAGGTAAATCAAGGAGGCATTTCAACAAAACTAAAGTGGATGTTGAAATGCTAGAATGACTTCAGGCAATGTCTGTGTTGAGTTTCATTTATTTAGAATTTGCAGAAAGAGTTTTTCTTGGTCTCTCCTCTGCGTGATCTGCACACCATTTAAGGCTCACGATGGGACAGAGAAAGCTGTGAGAGACCAATTAAAGCTTTTAGGAGATTGTTCACACCAACGCATCGGTTTGTTTGGTTAGAGCTAATTAGCAGATGTTATGCTAACATGCTATACTGTGTTGCTGAACATGGTTTACATTAAACTTGCACATGCTAGCATGTCAGTACAGCCTGGCAGACGCTAACACGGCTAGTCTTTTCTGTTGTTTTCCATATTGTATAAACAGCAAACATGATAATGAGTAATCATAAGTCCACTGGGGGGTTAGTGTCATCACATAAAACATAATAAGACATTTTACTGAACATGCTTCATTACATTTAAGATTGAAGATGGATTGGATTTAAATTAAAGTTCAAATACTCAATGGAAAAATAAATGTTGTGTTTGTCCTGCATGGTGTGACTTGACTGTGAAGACATCAGTACTGAGTTGAGTCTTCTACAGAAGTGCAGGAGCCACAAATCAAAGCTGGAATGCCAGTGCCCTGTTATTGAACGAACAAATATATTTTTCCTGTAAAGCGGATAATGTATTTTCGCTCTGTATTTTCCCTGACCCAGTTTGAACATGAAGTGCTAATGTGTTACTCTTTCCCTCTGCTCTAGCTCTGATTAGCCAGGATGTAACACAAAAGGAGAATTTTACTCGGAAGATAATTTTATAGCGTTTTTGGTTACATATGTGCTTCTCCCTGCCAATGAAAGTAAGAGCAGAGTCGAGGAGACTGAAAAGAAAAACACACATTGTACTTGCTATTCTCAGCGTGTTGTAACCAAAACCAACTCTAAATCTATTTCTGACACAAGTGTTTCCACCAAAGCTGACACTCACAGCATCTCACTGATGGTAAATGTTAACCATCCTCTTCCAGCTGAATGAACATTGTAACTATAATGTGCTGTCATTCATCTGAAACACTGCCTGCATGGAGTGGGATAAAGCTAGAACTGTTTGTGTTTCATTATAGTGTCTGCCAAGGAGCTAGTGAAGACCTGCTGCGAAACAGGGGAGAAATGGGCTTCAGCTAATGGTCACTGCAACAACATGGAGCCACCCACAAAAGATAGGCACTTCATCTGCTGGTAAGGCCATCATTAAACGCCCGCTCGCATCATTTAGCTTAATTCTTACAATTAAATACAACACATTGTAAATCATGTTAAATAGTCTTCTCTGGAAAGGTACTTTGCACTTCATTTGACTTATTAACAAGTTGAGCTTGAAGATATATTAGTAAACTGACATAATTTGAACGTGAAAAGACATAATGCCAAAGAAATGTTCATATTTTGTCATAATGGGGTGTTTTCTTGCTGGATCAATCACATTTACGTGAATGACCCTCAGAGCTTTGACTGGAAGCAAATGATTAAGATCTACATTACATTACAAACGCAGTTCAGAGAGCACTCGTGGAGAGAACAGCCAACTCACACATTTTTGCAGTAGGGCAGCAGCAGATGCAGTCCAAGCACTTAAACGGTCCTTTCTCCTTTGTGCTTTTCTCTGCCAGGACTTCCCAACATCAGTGTTGCCGAGGTTCCCTCAGAGAAAGTTGGTGTTTGGCTGGAATTCATGCAGCCAGAGCAGGAAATATGTGTCAAGAGGATGCCAACAATAAATGTGGAATCGATTCCTATAAGGCAAGCATGGATGACTACATACCCCCGGCAAAGGGCAAACACAGTTCACTGGGTTCACAGTCAAACTTAATGACATTGTATATTTCAAATTAAGCCTAATACAGTCTGAATAAGCAATTGATGAATTCATTAGTCACAGCAGAATTGAAAACACGTGTAGATGGTTCTAGTCTGCACTAAGAGTCTCTCTGCAGTGTATGAGCAACTTTATTCCAGATATCTCCAATGAGCATAACTGATGTGGTGCCAATTACTCAGTTACTTTATTTAATTTAGACAAAATGATTTAGGGCCAATTGCAACTGGAGATTCTCACATTCCTACAGCTTCAAAGCAGACCTGAAATGTCAGATGTTAATTGTTTTGCCTCTCTGAAATTGTGGAAACACGGACTGATAATTGATGTTGTAAAACAGTAGCAGCGGTAGACACAAGGCTATTATGGCGGTCAATGAGGGTCAAGTCACAGTGACTGTGTAACTATATCGTGTTCCAGATTACTAGAGCTACTCATTTGCCCTCTGACCTGTGTGTTGAAGGATACTTACTCACCTGCTCAGAGGCCCTTGAGAAGCATGGGGCCATTATCGACTCTATGCTGCAGTACTGCTGTTAAATATTGGTTTTCACCACCTTTCTGTGGGACCCCTGTAGATTTAGTAATATTATGCCATCTACAAGCACAGGACATCACAGCGGCCATTACTTCAGTTTTATGTTTCACTGCCCCCATGCACCCTTAAGTGGTGGTCTTGCTGAGAGCTACAGGGAAGACTGTGAGCAAGAGGAGAGGCGCCCCAAATTCATGCTTGTAACTATCAAAGGTAATTTCAACAAGGTTAAGAATCTACAGACGCGCTCAATTTCTGGATGCCTATGAGATCGTGATTACGTTATTCGATCCCATATACACTCAACAATTGAGCCAAGATAGCATTTATTAGTTTCTAACTCTGGGAAAGTGGGAAAAACTGTGCAATTCTGCAAAACTACTGTATCTTTGAACTATTTAAAACTAATGCACACACACACACATTTAGGCTTTTCTATGTGATCTGCTTTTGATAACGAATGTAATATTCTTTCACTCCCATTCACTGAGCCTTCCCTGAAACTGTTCGGAGCACCTCCTGGGGAGCCCAGCCTCCCACTTTGAAAACCTCTGCAAGAGTAAAAGTTAAGGGAAGTAATCACAATTCATCCGGAGGGAGATATGAATATATGAACTAACTGTCTTGGTAAACCATCCAATATAGGTTGAGCCATTGCACTGCACAGAAAAAAACTTCCTGATAATAAAGTGACAATCTAAAGCCTTATGGTGGCGCTAGTGGAGATGCCATCCTTAAAGCCGTGCTAAGTATGCCCAAAAACAAACATGGAATACCGTATAGACCACTGAGTGTAGTATTTTTCATAAAATGTACAGCAGCAGCGGCTCTAAACACCTACGCGATCCACATGTGTAAAGACTGACTGTGTGACCTTCAGGAGTGCTGTGACTGCTGCTCTCTGGGGCTGCAGTTCCGCCGTGAGGGGCATCGCTGTGAAGCCCACCAGTACCTGGGCTTCCACTGCAGACACGTCTTTCTAACCTGCTGCGAGGGGGAGGAGGGCACGGCTGGGAATCAAGGCGGCCGGCACTCTGTCAGAGAGAGTCCCGCTCTCGACTCCACTCCACAACCAAAAAAAGGTACAGTCAACAGCAAGTGAATGCATGTCATGCTCCACTGGTGCACTACAAGGGGAAAGTAATTTAACCCAAAGACAATCAATTTGAAAAAGTGAGCATTGTAGTAAGATCCCCCAACCCTGCTGGAAAATGTCACGGCCTCACGGAACAAAGTGTAGTTGCCCAGTTCACCCCTGTGCTGTAACTCTTAGAGATATAGTGCCTGTCTGCCTGCCTGGTAGTATTCTTGCACTGAGTTGGCTGCTACAAGGTTTGGTTTGAAGCTCTGCCTTGTGGTCATGGGTGATCAGGTGCTTTTCATTAGGATGTTTTTCTCTTGTTAGTTAGTTCAATCAGGAGAGACTTATTTCTGAAGGAATGAACATTTATTGACATGTGCACAACATTAGAAATGTGAGTAGTCTTAGATCCTATCGTGATATGATATGTTTTAGACACTGGGGTCTAGACACTGGTGGTGATGGTGATGGGATGAAGAGAAGGCTGAAGACTGGCCTGAAATCACAGCTGACGGAGGAGGAGAACAGATTTAAAGTTTGAAAGCAGCGACATGATTGGCTGTTAGAGATCGTAGCAAAATCTAGTTTTAGCTAAAAGAGTGTTCGCTCATAACCAGCTGATTATAACCAGCTGATTATAACCAGCTGATTATAACCAGCTGATTATAACCAGCTGATTATAACCAGCTGATTATAAGCAGCTGGAGGAGTGCGAGAGAGATAATTGAGAACGAATGAAGCACAAAGGTAGTCTTCGTGATTGAACTTACGCTGAGCATCATTTAATATTTATTTCCACGTCATGACATTATATCCAGCCCATTTCGGATTCGCTGTATGTGAAACATCAGAAATACAGCAAGACATCCTCCGGTAACACAAAGTTATCAATCAAGAACATTATATATACATCTATGTGATACTTCTACTGTAACTTTTTCTAAGAGCCCATCTAAGGAAACCCTTTTATGGATATGAATAATGTGATTGTCATTATCTTGTGCTGTAGTATCTGACAGCCGGTACCCTAAAGAGGCTTTCTCCATCGGGGAGGAGCGGGATGGGGAGAATGCAGTGGAGGGTCCTGTTGAGGTGGAGGACATGGATGAGTGCCTGATATATGAGGGTAACATCTGCCACCACAGATGTGTCAACACGCGAGGCTCTTACCGCTGCGAGTGCTTCCCTGGATACGTGCTGCAAGAGGACACTATCACTTGTGCACAAGGTAAAGAGAAGACCACCAATCATCACACAGCGCTAGCAGACATTTCCAGTGATGTTAGTACACAGGAAAGCGACTCTCTGTGCCATTTGCTCTTTAAAATATGACTTACAGTCCGCTTTCCTCTCAGGAAGACCCCATTTGTAGTAATTTGTCCACACATTGACGGTGTATTATTTTCCAGGTCTCTTTGAGTTCCTTCCTGCCTGCGAGCCCTGATACTGCTTAATAATAGTTATTTTAATCAAACACTGACATCCCTTTCCTGAACTGACAGCAATGCTCAACTAATCACCTCTCTGCTGCTGTCGAAAAGCTTTTTAGCTGAAGAAAAAAACTATTTTGCTATTTGAAAATCGTTCTTTGCACAAACTCAAAGGTCCGCCCAGATGTACAGTTTGGACGTTTTTCAGGTAATGTTGTCTGCAGTGTACCAGACTTTAATCAACAGTAGCTTTCACCAACACAAGCCTGTCTCAACAGGATACTAATGCCAGAGCTCTCAGCAAATTACAGTGAGGGATGGGGCTCAATAATAAAACCAAATGTTTGTCTGCAGGCAATGTTTTTTCCTGTCTCACCTTCACTGCTATTACAACTTTCATCTGCAGCCTCATATTGTTGGATGAAGATGGTAGGAGTTACACACGGTTTAAGCCTCTAACTAAGACTGCAGTAGATTGAGAGGTTGAATTCTTGATTACAGTGCAATTCGTCGCTCCTGTGATGACATTATTCATGTTTCTGCAGAGACGGTGGGCGAGGAGAATAGACTGAAGGAGGATAACAGAATGGCAGTGGAGCCCACTTCACCGCTTCCGCCCCCCACCCAGCCCCCTGTCCCACTCGACCCCTGTGAAGGTTAGAAACGTAGAGCTTAATGAGGGGAGAGGGAGCTGCAGGCCTGACAGCTCACAACAAGCACTTTCATTCATCCTTACGTCTTAATGGGAGACTGGAACATGCGTCTTGATGCAGTGGAATAAGTTTAGAGGAGAAGACCCGCACAGGCTGCTATAGATTGACATGTTTTTATGTCAAACTCGCCCTTTCCATGAAATGTAATTGTGTTACAAATGTCAAACACATGCAGTGAGATGGTATCAAAATGTCTGCTTTCAGCCTCGGACACTCATTCTCACACATTCTCCTTATCATAATCTGTGAAGGGTCACATTTTGTTTGTCTCTTTTGGTTTCCATGACACCAGGGTGGAGACCTACCACACTGTGGGCCAAAAGTAGGAAATACAATATGACCAGGTCAGGGATCAACCTGGAAAAAAGGAAATGAGCGAATGGCAATACAGTAAATAATGCTCTGTCCCCCACCCAGAGCCACAAAGCTCTCCTCTGTTTCACCTTAAATACTGTTGTGTGGTAGTAGTAGCACAGTATATTTCTTTTAACCTCACTATACGGTATTATTTCCAGGGAACGGCCCATGTCAGCAACACTGCACCTCAGTGGGCGGAACGCCACAATGCTCCTGTCTCCCAGGATTCTCCCTCATGGCTGATGGACGCTCCTGTGAGGGTAAGGAAATATTGTTATAATGCTGAAAACATTTTCTCACACCAGGGTAGCATGTGGAAATATTGTGCAATGATAGAAGTGAAAAATGGCTTCGCAATTTCAGCCCTCATTATACTTTTTCAGCTTGAGGATTTTGGTTCCAGTTGAGGAGGGTTTATTGGCAAGACTGCCTGCCACTGATTTGCCTTTTTGCAGAGGAGAGACAGCCCTAATCCACTTCACTTTTAGCATCACACTGCAGACCAAAGAAATAATAAAAATAGAAATGGGAGACGTCCTTTTTTTTATCTTGTTCCTGAACTGAGTTTCTACCAGTGGCATCATTCCAACTGTCCAACCTTTTATCTCTATGTGAAGGTGTTTTTTTTTATCATGAGACATAAGATACTGCTCTATGTGTCTAAGCTGTCATCTTTAAGTTAACCCAAAACCACTGGTCTGTTTCCTGCTTGACAGCCGCAAACTGTGGCAGTGACACAAAGAGTAGCTCAGTATGGTGACAAATTTCTCATTGTGTCGATGTTATACCCACTGGCCTTGCTCCTAATCTCTCTCCCAGAGGAGGGTCCAACCTGTCCCTTCAATGTGCTTCTAACTGCTGACTGCTACACACAAACCACAGCTCAGAGTTTCTTGCACATCTCCTTTTCCACTTTTTCTATATCAGCCAGCATCTTGTCATTATGTATTCTCTTTCTTCACACTGACACATTTGTCTTTTATTCTTTTTTTTTGAAACATCCAGACATAAATGAGTGTTTGTCCGCGAGTGCCTGCCAGTTGGATGAGCGCTGCAGGAATACTGCAGGGAGTTATGTCTGTCAGAGACCGATCACCTGTCCCCCGGGATACCAGATCAACAACGACATTTGTGAAGGTACACCAAACCTTATCAGCATCAAAGCACTCGCTTCCACCCACAGTGAATATGTTGTAATATGTACCAGCAGGAGAGTATTACTGCAGGTTCACAATGTAAGGAAAGCACATTGTTCAGGCAAACAATCGCTTGTACCACCCTTGGGAATATGTTTTGAAGTTTTATTAAAGTTCTTCACGCGTCCAATGAAGGGATCATATCATTTCACATCTGAGCTCACAGACAAGGGGGAATAATAAGAAAGATTACTCCAGAGAGCTATTTCCATAGTATTTGCTTGCTGTTAACCTTCAGTATGTAGAGCTGCCTGACTTCTGGGTGGCACCCAACTTTGAGATGTAATAGTAAACCTCCCAATACGTCTCATTATTTCCATACATGAATCATAAATTGTGCCTGTGCAGAGGTCTCCTTCATAAACCAGAAGCAGTGTTCAGGAAGATGAGTTTTAGTGCCGTTTGCCACTGCAGCTGTGTTTCCGTGGACTCGGGGAAGGAGACTCAGCTAATCTGCAGCTCCTTGTGAACTTAAAGAATGTTCAATCAGCCACAATGAGCATTTAACAAGAAAGTTTGTTTAAGGTTAACCCTCCAAACAGCTGCCGCTTCCTACTACCTATTCCCTATTCATGGATTACTAAGAGACTGTAATGAAACGTTGCTTTTTGCAAAGTCACCGCGCAGGGAGAAACTGAATTGTCTCCCTCTCCCTTCTCCAAACAGACTGACTCAGTTAAGACAATGAATTAATTGTGCAATCAATATTCACTGTCTTCCTAACTCAGTGTGTTTCATTTTTAACACCAGATGACTCATTTTGCGCCAAGAATTACACAAGTCAGTGCAATTTAAGATCATGCCAGTGGCTCTGTGAGGCTGTACATGCTGTAAATCATAATGCTAAACTGCTGATGTTTAGCAGGTGTAATGTTGAAGGCTGATGGGAATGTTATTATGTTTTAGTTAGAGGATCCCTAAAGTTATTACAATTCATCCTTGAGGGAAGATGAATCTGTCCAACGGGCTGAGATGTGTCACTCAGAATCACTTCTCAACCTCATGGTGGTGCTAGAGGAACAGTCAGGGGATTACAAAAGTCATTAGGATTCATTGTCTGAGAATCACAAATCCCTGCAATTGCATAGCAATGCATTCAATAGTTGGATATTTTTTATCTGGACCGGCCAAACTTATTCTGGAGATAATAATATCTTGCATGTCCCATGTAGTGACTGTACCACAATCCTGTAAATAAAGGCAGAGAAAACAGTAAAAGAAACGACCAAGGACTCAAATGTCAACAGGAGGTCATGGCCAGTATATCACACATTTATCCCGCTTCCTGGTTTTCTCTCTCTGTCTCCGTCGGTGTCGGGCTCACTCAGCTCCTGCCGACTCCGCCAGGCTTGTGACAGGAGCAAGATGCTCAATCACTATCTGCTGTTTAGAGACATACCCTACATCAGCAGGGCTGCTTACTAGAACTGTTTTAGGTCTCTCTACAGCAATTACAGTGGTAAACTCCTGCAAGCCTGCTTGAAAATATAAGACATTCATGCATTATGCAGACACACACACACACACACACACACACACACACACACACACACACACACACACACGCACGCACCACATTTTGTGTTCCTTTGAGATTGTTATTTCCCTCCAGCTTTGGTTCATTCTACGGCTACAGATGTGGAAGGCTGATTGACAGGAGGTAACTCTCTCAGTAGACAGGTGTTAGAGGACTCTTGGGGAATCTATACTGCTAGATTCATTCGCACACTGCACAAGAGGACTACTGCATGTTACTTCTGCAGGTTTGACTCATTAGATGTAGTCATCAAGCGGAAATAATTCAGGCCATTTTGGTTATAACACGAGTGATTAACATAGAGTTGTAATACAATTATTTTACTCTTGATTCAACTCTTGAGTATTGACAGGGAACACGTTATGATTGATGAAGAGCAGTAAAAGTGAGAACCTGTACAATCTGCCATTTAACCACACTGCCATCCAGTGGTGAAATATGGCGTTACATGTATGTATCTCGTAGCATGCACTGTAGTCAACACATTATTCGACTGAAACTAATAAGCGTGTGGTTTGTGCTTTATTTGCAATTAATAATTCATTCAGACCTCATAAGCTATTTCATTCTTCTTCTTCCTTTAGATATCAATGAGTGTGTGCAACTGAGCCATAACTGTGGGCTCGGCTTTGAGTGTGTGAATACCGAGGGCTCGTTCAGGTGCAACGCCAAACCTCGATGTCCTGTGGGCTTTAACCAGGACGCACAGGGCAACTGTATAGGTAAGGAACGGTAATTCAGTATAAATATGTGGAACTGTATAAGGGTCTTCAGCCTTGTTTTACATAACAGTCAGTGTTGTTTTTGTTTTTTAGAGATTCCCAATATTGTTCCAAAGCACAAGTGAGTGAATAAGGCCAAGCACAAAATGTCCCCACAGGTGAATCATAGTCCACGAAGACACACGGTCGTACGCCATGCAGGTGAATCAGCACGGCTGCAGTGACAGAGGGGTTAAATACCACACAGACAGGAGATCAGACAGGTTGCTGTTAGGGGCTGCAGAGGGGTGGATAAAAGCCAATCCTCTGTCCTCCTCCAGTACGAACTGATGCTGTGGAATTAGCCCCCAGGGGCAGGAACTGGGGCATGTCGAGGCAGCCGACGCCCCTGTAGAAAGGAGTGTAAAAGTAATGCTCTGAGAAATGAGAAAATCGAGAAAATGTCAGACACACACACAACAAAGTTATCCGAAGGAATGCAACTGTGTGATGTGTGTTTGCTTTGATATCACATTGGGGGCTAAAGAGCTGCCCTCTGGTCTCTCATTCCCTGCGTCTGTGCCTTTGGGTCTTCACTCTTTATCTGTCTTTCTTCATCTTCATCCCCCTCCTTCTGTCTCTCTCGCTCTCCCTGTAACAGACATTGATGAGTGTGGCGCTTCGGCCCAGCCATGTAGCCTGGGATTTAACTGCATCAACACAGCGGGATCCTACATGTGCCAGAGGAAGATCATATGTAGCCGTGGCTATCATGGCAGTCCTGATGGATCCAGATGTATTGGTATGATTTGTCAATGTCACACACAAAGAGTACATGTGAAGATTTTATTTACACACTTGAGGACATATGTGATTCAGGCAAGAAAGGTTAAATTACGAAGAATGTGTGACACACTAAGCATTAAGTGGTAGCTTAATGTCCTTTTTCTATTGATTTTCCATCTTTTCACCATTCATGTGCTCGTAGATGTGGACGAGTGTCAGAGCAGTCTGCATCGATGTGGAGAGGGCCAGCTGTGCCACAATCTGCCTGGTTCCTATCGTTGTGAATGCCAAACAGGCTATCAGTATGACTCATTCAGGAGGCTGTGTGTAGGTATGTTGGACATCACCATCATGCAGAAGAAGTACACATGCTACATTCTGCACATAAAAGAAAAAAGAAAAGAAAAGTGACGCTAACTCCCCTGTCTCTCAGTTTCCTGCTCATTTTGTTCTCTCCTTCCTTTCTCTTCGCCCTTGATAAACTACTGTATAGCCATCCCTCTTCTTTGTCTGCCTACTCTGCTGCTCCTGTTTATTATTCTGCGGTGGGAGAGCTGCTGCTGTTTCCCAGGCTCTGCTGCTCCTGCAGTAGCCACTGGAACGATCACGTCTCCTGCTGCAGAGGACTCTGTTCTGCCCCTGCTGCTGCTCCTGCTCCCTCTGTTTGTGATTCACTGTGTTGTGACTCTCATAATAATGGACTCTGCTCAAGTGTTTAGACTATCAGCAGGCAGCTGGTCCCCTCACATCACACTCTCGTTGACATGCACCGAAACACGCACAGGCATGCGTGCAGGGCAACAAACCCGCTCACACTCGGCTGCACGGGTGCCATTGCACACATGGGCGCAAACACACAAATGCAATACACACTTACAGGGGTACGATGACACTGCTTCTTCCTCTCAGATGTAAATGAGTGCTGGCGCTACCCAGGCCGCCTGTGTGCCCAGACCTGCGAGAACACCCCAGGCTCCTATGAATGCTCGTGTACCTCTGGCTTCCGCTTATCCGGCGATGGCAAGACCTGTGAAGGTGTGTGCGTATTAACATCTGCCTATCTGGGTGTGAAAGAGTGTGTGTATTAATGTGTACTTGTCGGTGCATGTGATTGTTTTTGTGAATCTGCGCATGAAAATATATGTGTGTGTGTGTGTGTGTGTGTGTGTGTGTGTGTGTTGGTGTGTGTGTGTGTATTGGTGTGCCAGGTTTGTGTGTGCGTGTGATTCCTTGACTGAGATGATATCAGTGGTGGCCACTGTACAGCATATTGCTGAAAAGCGATGAGGGGTGTTTCAGTGTTACACTGTATATCATGCCATGCCTTAAAGCACAAAACAGTAAAACATAATTGGCTTAATAACAACATCGTTTTTATATGTTAGGATAAAAACATTGAAAATCCTTTGATCAAGTGAATTGTGACAGTAATGAGCTCTAACCATTAATCTCCAGATGTGAATGAGTGTTTGGCCAGCCCATGCAGTCAGGAGTGTGCCAACATCTATGGTTCCTACCAGTGTTACTGCAGACAGGGCTACTTCCTCAGGGAGGATGGGAACACCTGTGAAGGTGGGGCACACTATCGCACATCACTAATACCACATTTATACCAAACGTATGCTGGGACAAGTTCATGAATCAATTTCACATGGTTTACTTCATCCTCGTCGTCAAGACATCGACGAGTGCGCCCAGAGCATCGGCCACCTGTGTACCTACAAGTGTGTGAATGTTCCTGGCAGTTACCAGTGTGCCTGTCCTGAATATGGATACACCATGTCTTCGAATGGACGCTCTTGCAGAGGTGAATACCCCCTTAAAAAACTACACCAACAAGATTCATGCACTCACTGTAGCTGCAGCTGTGTACGTCATTGAGCTCTGCTCATAAATAGATTTTTTAAAAGTGGCTTTGCACCCATTTAACTCTACATAGAGTGTATAGTAATGGCTATGCTCAGATAAATATAATTGGTGCTTTTACAGTAGTTCAGTAATTACACAGGCTGTAAAACTTTATTGCCCTAAAAATCTTGTCTCGCTAATTTGAATTTTTTACTTGAGCAGTCCCCACCCTCCCTCCCTCCACCGCCCTCCCCTACAAGGACTAGTTTGTGTCTTACATGTTTCAGCAATGAGGATTTTACTCAAAGCTCAATTGAGCTGTGACTAACGCATTTCCTCGTCTCCAGGCAGTAAACCAGCCCTTGTGCATTAACTGTGTGTCTTAGATATCGATGAGTGTGCCACAGGGGCCCATAACTGCTCTCTAGCTGAGACCTGCTACAACATCCAAGGAGCGTACCGCTGCCTTTCTCTCGACTGTCCACCAAACTACCGCAAAGTGTCCGACACGTAAGTAATGAAATCAGTTTCAAACCCGTCTCAGTCTTTAATAAAAATAAAAAGCCTCAACTTGCCTTTCCTGTGTCCCGTGTAGGCGCTGTGAGAGGATCAGCTGTCCTAACTACCTGGAGTGTCAAAACTCTCCTCTGAGAATCACCTACTATTACCTCAGCTTCCAGTCCAACATTGTCATCCCTGCTCAGATCTTCCGCATCGGACCCTCCCCCGCCTACTCGGGAGACAACGTTATCGTCAGCATCACGCAGGGAAATGAGGAAAACTACTTCAGCACCCGGAAGCTGAATGCTTACACGGGCGCCGTGTACTTAAATCGACAGGCTGAGGCTCAGAGGGATTTCGCAATTAACGTGGAGATGAAGCTTTGGAGACAGGGGACGTTCACCACGTTCCAGGCCAAGATGTTCGTTTTCATCACAGCCAACTCACTCTAACAGTTAGAGATGTGCTGTGTCCACTATGAACCTTTTCACTATTTAACAATGTCATAAAGTATACCACTGTCTGTCATGATTGGTTTGAGTAGTTCATCCCGCGTGCAGTTGAAGTTAATATTAAAACATTGCTGTTAGCGTGGTGAAGAAAGAAACAAGTTTGCTTTGCGTCTGTTTTCACTGCAACTGCATAAAAACCCTGTAATGTCAAACTATCTCGGTTTTGTTTCTCTCACTAGAATTGCTCGTGTACATGTCCTTATGTTCCACGACTTTAAAGACCTTTGTTAAACACATTCCAACTTTTCAAAAACTCATTAAAATCTGAATCCAAAATAACATCGGAGACACAAAGATATTTATTATACCACCCAAATTAAACGAGTTCCTTTTTGTTTTGATTATTATTCCAGATGTGAGTGAAGCATAGATGTGATAGCCATCTCTTTTCTTCATACTGACAGACTTGTATGCCAGTGTTCTGCTCACATCATCCTGTTATCAGATGATGATGTGTAGTTTGATAAACCTGTGTTGAAAGCAGAAGAAATTGTTTTGTAAGAGTTTTCATCATAGTGCCTAAATAACTCTTTTATTTTTACCCTGCGCTGCTGTTTTTGTTTTGTCTTCAAAGTATTTCATATTATATAGTTTTATGTTACTCTAAAAGGTGTATTTTTGTATCCCTGTCACATTAAGGATGGTTGTATCATATTTTTTAATGCTAGATTTAAAGTTGCAAAGTATTGTAGTAAAACATTAAAAAGAAATACTAATGTGGTTTGGCGAGTATTGGCTAATTTGATTTATTAGGAGGAAAATTATTTGTAATTTTCACTTGAAAGACTTGTTTAATGCACCAATTCTTTCTCATTTACCGTATATAGTGAACATTATTTCTCAGTGAAGTTGTTAAAGTATATAATCCACTCATGTCAGGACATGTCACACAGTAAATACATGCCTATTTACATACCTGTTCACACCTTGCTAGTGAACTCAACATGAGCGTCATCTATCAACACACGCCTGTTTGACACGCACACTTTTTATGAACGCTAATAAAAGCAATGATCATGTATGATATCTGAAATAAAATAATAATAGTCTTCTTATATGTATTTAAAAAGTCTCATAGGCTCTCCACAGATCAACTCTTATTTTTCTGTAGGTTGCATCATAGAAAGAGTTACACTCCCACCTACAGGACGAATGCAGTTCTACACCCTAAAGTTCTGGCTACCAGAGGCAACAGTAGTGTCTTAAAAAACATTCCCAAAGGTGCACCGAAGTATTACTAGTTGTGAGGTTTGAGCAAATTAAAGAAATGTTACAAACAAACGAGTTCATATGATTTTCTTTTTCTTCTCCTTTAAGCTGCACAATAATCTGCCCCTTCTCGGAGTTCAGTGAACCTGCAGGACCTGCTGTAATCATCGGAAAGGGTGTGTTTGTCTGTGTGACAGCTGTATTAATGCATGTTGCACATCCAAAAAGAGCTGCTCGCCAGTTTTCTGGTCTCTGAGATGAGTTATACTATCAAAGGTCATTTCAACAAAAGAGATTTCTGCACTTATTTTAGTCCCTTTCTCCTCATTTGGTGATAACAGCACGTCACTCTCAAAATGAGTCAAGGAAGCTTGAAGACGTTCCTCCTGACCTAACTCATAATAATAGCTAAGTGTGTATGACTGACTCAAGCCTTCAAACACACCCAGTGACTGAGATGCCACTCTTGGTATGTACAGTTCATAACGAGCCCTAGAGCTGTGATTGATGTCTCTTTCCTCTAATTAGCTTTATCTGCTCTTCAAGATTAGGTGGTGCTGTGTTTCAGGGACAGTGAATCATACATCCCAGACAGGGGAAGATACACACATCTATTATGGGTTTAGGGACACTGACAGGAAGTTTTGAAATGTCCTGAATAAAGGAAGAGGGGGCTGTTAGAAAGTTGTGAGACTTGATAGTTACAGAGGAGACAGAGATATAGAGCTGCAAAGTCACTGCATTAAAGCTCAGTAGACCTGCATTCTCAGTGTTAGCCAAAATATGTTTGGTGACTAGTTTTCAAAAATATCTACTGATACCAACTCCTATTAAACAAATCTTCTACTCAACGTTACACTTCATTAAACCTCTACTCCACCACAAATGTTGTAATATTTACTCCAGTACATTTATTTGATAACTTAAATTACTTTGAAAATTCAGATTAAGTACCAAAAGTAAAAGTACTCATTATGGAGAATTATTATATATTTCAGAATAATATATATTATATTATTGGATGATAATTGTTGATGCATTAATGTGTTCATTACTTTAATGTTGCAGCTGGTAGAAGAGGAGTTTTTTATTTATTTGTTTTTATTATATATGTATATATATATATATATATATATATATATATATATATATATATATATATATATATATATATATATATATATATATATACACTGCGGGGTAGATTGTGAATTTTAATAATAATTAATAATTAATAATAATTAAAGTTTATCTTAACCTAAAATATTAATGATTGATTATATATTTTTATTATTAAAGTAGCTATTGATGCTAATCATTTTGTACTATTACTTAAGTATCATTTTAAATGCATAACTTTTACATTTCACAGAGTATTTCCACACTATTGTACTCCTATCTTTTACTAAAGTAAAAGATAGGAGTAGGCTACTTCTTCGCCCTCTGAATAGGAAATCTAAAACAATTAAGTCATTTAGATGTAGTTACATGTTATCTCCAGATGGGGCGCAACACACTCACCAGAATCCCAGCAGTGAACGTCCTGGAGACTGTTTCTGTCTAGTGTTTGAAGCTCCAGTGAGTGAAGCACGTGTTTCTTTTCTAGTTGTTGTTAGCCACTGAGAGAAGAGATTAAACCTCTATAATTACTGTTTAAGTTCAGACACTTTTCATTAAAAAAACAATGGGAGTTATGAGAATGTTGTCTAATGTTTCCAAGTACTTTGGTGCATAGTATAGCTGTGTCCCAGAATTAAGTTACGAACATTATGTTCTACAAATAATGCTAATTGCTAAGCTATTGGCTGGCTTTGACTAGTGGAACAGCAAATAGCATGATGAAGTGCTAACCGTAAAGCTAAATATAATGCTAGAGTTTGTTTGTGGAACAAGCTAACAGCATGGTAAAGCATTATTAAAGGTGCATTGCACTTCTTCTGTTAACATTAAGGCCATTTGTTTTAGCACACTTAAATGGTTTCTAATACAACTGCATTGTGATTAAACTCATTTTGGTTATTAAAATAATTGCCATGTTAAGTTTGTTAGTAGTGATAACTCAATTCATATTCATGTTTAAGGTGGAACATGTTAAAATGATTTATAAAAATGGTTAAAAAGGGATATGTTACAGCTAAAAAAAGTGGTTTAAAAGTTGTATTTTGTTGTTAAAATCATTTGTTTGTTAATGTCAAAATACCAGTTGTTGGGATATATGGCCATTTATCTAATTGTAAATGAAATATATGCTTGGTTATTAGTTTTACATTATAAGGTATTGTAAATAAAGAAAATAAGTGAATGAGGTCTCATGTTAGAAACAGGAAGAGAACAGAATAACTTATTACTCTGCACTATTGTATATATATATATATATATATATATATATATATATATATATATATATATATATATATATATTCCCACAGAGACACCAGATAAGAACACGGACACACTCAGCTCTACCCAGTGGTAGTAGTCGCTCAGCAGTATACTATATGCAGTATAACAGTAGAATTTTGACATTAAATGAATTCGTCTTTGGTTGCAGGGGATGTTACGGACTGTCTGGGAAAATCTGGGTTTGGGAAACAAATGGGGAATGCTCTCTCTTCAATCAGTAGTAACGGATGACATGCCCTTAAGCAAGGCACTCAATCCACATTGATGAGATGCTTTTTTTTTTAGCTGAAAACGAAAGACAGTATTCACCAAAAATGTAAAGTTTGTTTGAATGTTTTTATTTCTAAGTTATTAGTGTCACAACCAAATTAAAATTGCCTGACTGAATTCACCTTGAATAAATCATGTAAAAAAAACTCACCCCTTACAACCGGCGCAGACTAGGATTCGTCTATAAATGAGCCGAGTGACTGCTGATGCTGCCTGGAGCACTAACTATGTACTCAAGTCATGTCTTTCCCCAAGGATGGGACATTTTTTCTACTACTAAAAGTTATTACAGTAGCAATCAATTGACATTGAGGTGTCACAGACCTCACGGTAAAGCTAGCATGACATGTTTGGTATCAACATAATGATTCCAATGGCTTTGTGCTATCTGAAAAAAGAGAAAAAGCTATCTGAGCCTGCAACGCCCTTCAAAAGACAGTAATGTTAATGCCAGTCATTATCAGAGGATTAAAAGTAAACTAAACCAAAAACCTTTTGTGATAGGCCTACCAACAGGCTTCAGTTTAAATTGGACTATTCAAAGACTGATTATCTATAGGGCCTGATAACAATAATAATGATAATGATATACTAAATAACACTGCTCATAAAATGCCAATTTTTAAGGGGAAGAAAACAACTACAATCTACTGTGCAAGCGACTGTACAGTACGTGTCTGGGTGGAGGTCGGAGCAAAGGCGGGGTGGGGATGGAGTGGGAGGAGGGGGAGGGTGGTGTTACAGACACGCTTGTCTTTGATAGCTCAGGTGGTCATCACCTGAGGGGGAAAGAGCGTTAATGGGCATTCTCAGCAGCAGACAAGCACAGGCTAGCGCTCCCTCTTCCCTGGCTGCCATAAACAGGGGGAAGTATGCATCATTAGATTAGGCTGAGGCTAACTACCTGCAGTCAAACCCACTTCATACAGTAGCTAGCAGACTCAACCTCCGGCCTCCCACTGCTCGGTATGATTGGCTGGGTCAGATGTGGGTCTTGAAGCACAGCAGTATGATTGGTCAATTTGTGGAGTGATTATCTGCACCACAGATAGTTATTATTGTAGATTATGTTATGTGTCAACATTTCTATTATAAGCAATTATATTGACAATAGGGTATGATGATTGATCATTGACAGAACATCTTAGTTTCACTAGGAGACAATAGAGTTGCCTATCAGTCTGTGAAAAACCCGATAGCTGAGTTTAGTAAAAAGTAAAATCAAATATGATTTCAATGGGTGAGTCACATTTGTTTGGCCTGGGGACTGGGCATGAAAAGACGCAGGGCGAGAAAATATCAGTAAGGTTAAACCTAAAAAAAACCTCAGGATAGAGAGGTATAAAGGTAGATATCATGTTTGATGGGGGGGAAAAAGAGAGACGAAGAGTTGAGAAATGCAGAAAGTAAGACAGCAAGAGAGGAATTTGCCTGAGAGGTGAATGAAGGAAGTTATGTAAAGTTGCCTGTCTCTTTGAGGCGCCTGATAGCTCTGCCCAGGTGTCATGTTATTACACTTCAGCAGATATTGCCCCGTGCCCCTAATATACCACCTTTTAGAATGGGATTGATCAAGCTGCATGCACAAAAAAATCTAACCAAGTCCTTAAAACCACCATTTTCCTCCAGTCTGACCTAAAAGGAGGCCAGAAGGAAGAGATCCATGTTGAAAGTTAGGCTCATCCCTGCAGGAGTAGATTGACCTGAGGGGAAGCTCTTCTCCAAGGCTCCCTGGGTGGGAAGATTTACTGGAGTCTTAATCACAGGTCGACACCTTGGAAACAGGTTCTCTGACCAATGGGAGAGGAGCCACAGATGATGCGCTGCCTTGTTAACTGCCATTTTGACAGAATGCAATGCCAGACATCTATGGCATGTGTGACTTTTGACACCACAAACCGTGTTTTTCACTTTGTGGATGTAATGTATTGAGTCACTCAAAATAGGGTTACATTCGTGAGACTGTATAGTACACTCTCGCTAGTGGTGTGTACACAAATCTGTTATTCGGGAAAGCACAAATAATGCGATGGAAACAGACATTTCTTCTATCCCAAACTACTCGTTAAATTGACTACATGTTATTGAAAAATGAAAGCTATAATCTCTGTAGTCCACCGAGTCAGTGTCAGGCTGACAGCCGACCGTTCCCAGCTATCACTCAGGGAAATTGACGTATTGAGGAGGAGGAGGCAGGGACGGCCCAATTATTAAACCCCGACAGTACGAAAAATGTCCCATTGAACCGAAAGCCCATTTCTACAAATACACACACTGTTCTGCAGCAAACAGAAGCACATGGCTAGTTATTATTCAGAATGACATCATCAGACCTTGCTATCCTTAAAATATTCAATATTCATCTGTTTAAAATCTAACATGCTGTACTAGCCATAGGTTTCAATGGAAATTCAGTTTCTGATTGTGCAATGTACCCCAGTTAAAGTGGGGGTGGTGGGATGCAAATACAACATTTGTCTGATTTACCGAGACTTTGTATAAACCTCGTCTTCTATCCAAATACAGATACAGAGACAGATACATTTGTTACAAGGATGTAAAGTGGCGGGGCCAATGGTCTCTTTCTCTCTTCCTGCTTTGGTGCCCTTGCTCAGCTAACACACATCTTCAAACTAAACTACACATTTTCAGTTTGGTGAAGCCAAATGTGGCCAGTGAAATATCTCATGTACATGCATGTATTGCTGTAACATTTTTGCACAGACATTCATGGTTTCCAGATGATGTATCCTAGTAACAATAACTGGTGATGCCCTGACTTTTCTGATTCTCCATCGTGAGGTTGCCATTTTTGGTTTTGAGTGAAATGTCTCAATAACTAAGGATGGATTGCTAGCTAGCGTCACCTTTATCAACATTTTAATTGCTACCGAGTACAACAATACTTTGTAGTACTATGTATTTAGTGCTGATTAGGAAAGGTTAGCATGCCAACTCACTAAACTAAGATGGTGAACATGGTACACGTTACCTCCGAAACATCAGCATCTTAGCATTAACCTTGTTAGCGTGTTAACACGCTGGTGTTAGCATTTAGCTCAGAGCAGTACAGTCTCACCAGTAGCGTGGCTGTAGACTCTCTGGACCAGGGATACATTTATTTTGGCTGGTTGACTTAATACATTCCTGTTTAAAAATCTATTTATAAGAACAGAACAAGAAATAAACATTGCAACGTTTATACAGGGCACACACTTAAGTTAAAACTGATATTTACCAGCTTTCACTAAATTATCGGTGCCACTTTACAATCCTCAACATTTATATATCGTACAATTACATTTTATTTTGTCCCTTTGATGATGATGTTAGTGAGGAGGATGAGTCATCGGTAGGCCACTGTATATCAGTAGATCATCTGTTATCTAAAGCATATGTGTTTATCTAACCTTTACCATTTATCACTTGAGTTGTGATAAAAAAAAAAGGGCCTCCCCAATTTAAGCGGTGATATTTCACAATATTCCACAAATGAATTTGCAAGATGCAACAGGTACTGCACTGCTTTCATGACTGTCTGCATACCAATGTGACCGCAGTCTTAACTATTACTCTCTTTATCTCTGCCCCCTCCGGCACCATGCAGGATAGAAAAACCTGTGTTCTCTTTCCAGAAAAAACTCTTCTTTATAACTTCTGTGAAATATGTATATTTGTTTGTGTTCACCCCTACAGCAAAGTCTTTTTTTTTTCTATGACGGGTCTATCAACTTATAAAAAAGCAAAGTGAATATAGGATTCTGAAAAGGGGTAATATGTATTATTTTCATGAATGATAAGATGTTGTACTAAATGAACGCTCGGTTGTGTTCTCTTGAGCACTGGCAGTGTTTTGTTAGAAAGATTGATGCTTGTGTGTTTATCTGCTGTAAACTCTGTTGTATGTGGCAGTGCGCACTTTCATTCTGACTGACAGCTGCTCAATATTCGTTTTCATAAACACAAGCAGCAATCAGCATAAATCATGTCATTCTTTGCACTTTATACGCTTCAAGAAATATTATTTTAACGACAGGTTGATTTGATGTTATTTCTGGCTAATTGTCTAACTTGTCACTGATGCACACGCTTATGACTCACAAGCAACACGCCCAGATAATGGCCTTGTTGCAGTGGGAAATTTCCCTAACTCTTCACAATGACTTGCGGGTATAGCCGAGGGATCTGTAAGGATGCCCGTTTGCACTTAAGGTGTTTGAGATATTTCCAGATCTATTCTGGAAAAGAACTTCGACTGACTATATAGACATTTTCTGGCAAGCGGAAAAAAAGAGGAATCAATGGAAAGTATCATCGTGTTGAAACAATGTCCTTGCAAAGATATGACAGAGAATGAGTTCTGATTCGGACGCAGCGTGAACAAGCACATTAGATGCTGTTGGTGTGTGGCATTGGAAATAGTTCATGGTTAATGTTGACTTAATTCAAACCTGGGTTTACCCAAATTACCAAAAGAAATGCGTCGATAGCTTTGGTTTTATTTGGTCAGGTTTTGAGATCTGTCTTATGTCTAGAGACTATAGTGCAAATATGCACATACACATATGAATAGGGAGTCCTGTCTGTGTATAATCTTGAGTAACATTGGAAAGAGGTGTTGCTGTTTTTTATTTTATTTTTTTTAATATAGTTTTTTAATGTTTTTAATGAGGTGTTAAGTGTTGAAAAGTGTTTCTAATATTCTTCCCCACTCATGTTTTAGCACCTATATAATATATATTTAATATAAGACATCCAGTTCAAGCTACAGGCTCAATAATGAACATAAAGCTTTTTCTATCAAAGTCAATGAAAACCTTTTAGCTTTGAATATGTGGATTTGATGGCAGAACAGTTGTGTTATAATTTTTACAGGTGTATCTATTAAAGTTGTCAGTGAGTGTATGTTTCTAGGTCATTTGAGTGAGCACATTAACATGTTTATTGAGACTTTTTATTCAAGTTTTACTCTGTATAATGATTAAACAAAGAAGAAAAGATAGACTCCAAAATGCAACTCCACCACTGAGTCACTGTTACCACTCTCTCTGTTTGTGTCCTCAACCTCCTTTTATCTAAGTCACAGGTGTGCTTTCTCACAACTTTGGCAATCACCATCCACCTGACACATCTGACCTTGAATACACACATAAATGGCCCATCCAGGGCACAGCTGTTGCCACAGACAGCAAACTTCCCAAACGAGGATGAAGACTTCCTTGGTTTACTTTCTGGTACTGATACTCTGCTATCTTTGCAGAGCTGAGAAACACCGCAGGGACAATGATATCTTGCTTGGTGAGAGCGGGGCTGCAGCTGAAGGAGGTGAACAAGAGCTGGTGCTTCAGTCTGACATCTGGGCTGAGCTGAAGAGTCTCAGAGACATGGTGGTGGAGCAGAAAGTAGAGCTGAGGTACCTGACGGCCAGAGTAACAGCTGCTGAGAGCCGGGTGGAGGCATTGGAGAATACAGGTACAATATAATAAAGGACTCTTTTTATGACAAAAGATATTTAGCTGATTTTACATGAGCACTCTTGTTCCAGCAATGGAGGCCAGGATGACCGCAGCTGAGCGCTTGGCAGAGGAACTGCAGATGGAGAATGACGGTAAACACTCTGCCATCCTTTGATTATTCCCGACCATCCCTGAGATATTTTTTGCGTTAATTCTCTGACTTGTAAACCTTTACCAAAAGAACATCTTTTCTGTCCTTTAGCTCAAGCTACAGAGCTTGCAGTCGCTCAGCAGAAGCTCACCACTCTGCAGCAAAGACTGACAGTCAGTGAAGGACATATGGAAGAGTTTGAGAAAAAGCAGGAAGGTAAAGGTTAAGGGTTCATGAATTGTGTGATGAATTGTGTGCATGTGGCTATGAATGTGTGTCTCGTGAATTTCTGCGGCAGTGCAGGAACCTCAAAATACCAACCGAGGTAAATCTTTTTGCCTCTGTTATTTGTGCACTCTGCAGCAAAGACTGTCAGTGAAGGCTGCGTGGAGGAGCTGGAGAAACAGCAGGAAGGTTAAGGGTTTAGGAATTGTGAGAGGAGTTGTGGGCATATGGTTATGATTGTGTGTCTTTGTGATTTCAGGACAAAAGGTGGCAATTCAGGAACTTCAAAATACCAACAGAGGTAAATCAATGTTGCCTCTCTGTATGTGTTTATTGCGATATTGTGTGTTATGTCACCTGGTTGAACTCTGCTAATTCTAACGCTGATGCTAACTGCATTTTGTTGTCCCAGTACTTGTACTCTGTGTAATGACAATAAAGTTGTTGTGTGTTTTTTTATTTTTACTTTGCCACAGTGAGGAAAGTAGCTTTTTCTGCCTCCCTTTTGACATCTGGTAACAGTAACACAAGCAACGATGATTTTCCACTCCTCTACAAAAATGTCTTTACCAACATTGGAAACCACTACAACCCAGTCTCAGGTAGTCGGATTAGACTTCTTCTATTTAAGATATTGTCAATGCATCCCTTCTGTCGGTTGTGACTGTTCTCTCTGTCTGTGTTTCAGGTTACTTCATTGCACCAGTAAGAGGAGCGTATTACTTCAGATTTACTGGCCATGTAGCACACTCTGATACATATATGTTATTGAGACTTGTCAAGAACGAACAGCTCACAGTTTCCGCAGCTGACCGTTCCACCCGATTGACAGATCCTGAGGACAATGTATCCAATGGTGTAGTGTTGCACTTAGAAGTCGGAGATGTTGTTTCAGTACATCTTAGTGGAAATGTTTGGGATGACCACTACCACAGAACAACCTTTAGCGGCTTTCTGCTCTTCCCTTTGTAACATGCTACAACTGCCAACATGAAAGCTATACGCATGGCCAGAGATTGTGTCATTTCACCAATCACCAAATTGGTGTTTAAGTGTCTTAATAACAACACAAGAAATGTATTAAAATAAATAAATAAGTATTCACCTGCACATCTGACTCTTCTAATCCTTCTCCTCTCTTGCTTTTCCCACAAAATTAATAATTGATTGAATTTAAGAACAGCTGCCACACTCTTTTGAGAAGTCCTTAGGGCCCCCACTGTTCACATTTAGTATATTTTGTTTAGTAATTACTAATTAGCAATACGTTTGTGGTAACTTGATTATGTGCATAATGTTCATGATAAATCCATGACATAAGCACCATATAACTGATATAACAAAAGCATTAAGTTTGTATTTGAACCTTTAAAAGACGGGGCCTCAAGTTTATGTAACAATACAGGTGTTATGTTCAGGCTCTTACCATTTCAGTTTTAAATGTTGTATTACCAGACTCATTTAGAAAAATCTAGATAAACAGTAGTTGCCGGGCGGACAGTATCTACATTTGGTTGCAGTATAAAAGCATAAAATAGATTATTTTAAGTTGTTTGAGCATGTGACCAATGAATTCATTGGTTTTAAAACTGCCCTCCAGAAACACATTTAAATACTCTACTTGTTATGATGAAAAAAGTTCAATTACTTTGTTAAAAATGACATTATTCTCTTTCTCCATCGTTGGAATCTATGAGAATGCAAATGATGTTAACTTCAAAAGTTTAACAGCTGGACACAAGATGTCTCCTATTTCCCTGAAAAGTCCATTTCTAGTTTATGTGCACTTGACTAGAGGCTTCAAGTTTCCTCAACATACTTGTGTAAATTGCATACTGAACTGGGATTGGCTTCCAAATAAGTTTTGGTCATAGCTTCATGTCTTTAACTTCAGATGTAAGGTGAGCACAGAGATACATTCCCTCTTCAGTAGAATAATGTGAAAGGAAACACAGTCTTCTTTTATTTGTGGAGAGGAACTTTAACCAGAAATGGAGGTTGATTGTAAAAATGTGAAGTTATGAGCCGCTCACACTCAAATACAAAGGCCTATGTTCATAACTACAGTACATGTATGTGTCAAGATGGAATGCTACTGTAAAGGTAACTAACCTGCACCTTATTAGTGAGAATGAGGTCAAGCTTTTCAAAACAAAGCCTTCTAACAAAAGCCCACTTTGGATAAGGTGGACACATTGCGTTATGAAAAAGGGTAGGGGGGGGGGGGGGGGGGGGAACTCAACAAATTCCTCAGATAAAAGTGGAAGAAAATGACATCTCATGAATGTGATCATTGTTTCCTTTCCTTTGGTGTTTCACATCATAAAGCTCCCGGAATGCAGCTGCATCAGAGTTTGAGCTTTGACTAAATCCAGTTAGACTCTTTGTTGTGCAGTCATTCAGATCGCACAGGTACACACACAAAAACACGCGCGCACTTGCACAACACACACGTCTCAGTTATCAGTCATCTACTACAGTTCTCCTGAACATAATCAACACACAACCACGCTAGCTACACCTCCATTCACTGTCAGAGTCTGAGGGGAATTCTTTCTCTCTTTCTTTTTGCTCTCCTCTACTTCCCCTGTTATTTCCCACAATGCACAGAGAAGACCTATCAGCCGCAATTCATCTCCAAGCTATCAGCTGCCCTCACGGTAAAACTTCACACCCTCGCCGGCAGATATAACAGTGACACTGTGAAACACACTGCGGGTAACATTATTCCATATCTACCACTGTGAGGTTCGGTCGTTGTTAAGACTCCTTCTGCTTTCTGAAAGTAAAATGGAGGCCAGTATCAAGCTAAGGCACTCAAAGGAATAATTCAGCTGTGTTTATGGAAAGAGCCTGGAGTGCATTGGAGACGCGGTGTCTCCTTTGAATCTGATGAGGAGTTTAGATCAGACCTGCAGCTATGGTTCAGCTAAGGAGCGCTGTTAGTCTGATCAAACAGCTGCCAATATGAAAAGGACTGCCATATCCTCTCCGCACCCGGGGGCTGTGTGAAATGAATACAGCTTCTCTGATTTCCCTCTCACAGGCACCTCTTGGGTTGGAAACATTTTTTCATAATTACATTTAATTCTATGTTGTGTCCCCACAGTGCCACTATTAAGGTTAAGGCTATAAGCTGAAGAAGCTTTTCAACCTTTGTCATCGGGGCTTTTGCTCATTTAGAGGTGGTATCATTGATCCGACTCTAAGAACACAAGAAAACACAACGTTGCATCCCTGTTATTTTCAATATTCCAATTATTCCTTATGAACACAGTGTATTTTAATTGACTAAGTTGTGAAATCCCCCTTTGTTTTGGCATAATTTAGTAGTTGATGAATCACAAGGCTTGGGGAATGGATCTTAGTTATGAGTCTTTAATGAGAGAGGGTATTCCAAATTTGAAAACCATAGTCATTGTTTCATTAAGGTAGTCTTTCATTAGTTTTTTCTTCCCCTTGTGAAGCTTAAGGTGCGAAGGCTCATTAAAGCTGTGACAGTGCCGGGAAGGCTGCGTGCCTCCTCTATTTCACTTATAGCTTTTGCAAGAGGATCTATTGAACTGTGAATGTTTTGGTTAGAGCTGAGTTCATCACAAAGGGCCGTGTGAAGTATCTCTGATATCATTTGTGGGCATCTTCTTGGTGTGTCAGGATTTGTTGGTAGTACGGACTGAAAATCAAACAAAAAAAAGCAGCCAGCAGCAGGCGGACGTGTTAGAAAAGTTTGTGAAAGTGTACAGACGCTCTCATGCCTCCACTTGCATTCATGTGATCTCCCGCACACAAACACGGCACGGGAATGACAGTAGTTCTTTTGACTTTAAAATTAAAGGACAGATTCATTATAGGATTATAAAGTCAGCTTGAGAAAAAAAGAATCAGCATTTTGTGAGATTAGTATCAAATCTTCACAGATAATAACTAATTATGGGGTAATTTATAACAATAACATTACAGCAATTGCAAAGGAAAGGAAAAATTCAAGTATATGGTTCTCTTAACAAAATTGTTTACACATTTAAAGACATGAGACGAAGTAGTGGAACAGTAAATACGGTACATTTTGCTCAGTCTACCTTTTTATTTGCACATTTCAGGCATTTTTAGGGTTAGGGTTAGGGTTTGTTAATCATTTGTTTATCGTACCATAACAAACTTATTTCATTCTTACGGAAGACCATGGAAATGTGCCAAATTGGCAGTTTATGATACAGTTGTGTGCATGTGGGAGCCCCCAGTAGGTGCCATTAGTCTTCTTTTCCGTACTCCAAAAACATGTTTGGTGCAGGCTAAGGCCCCAAGGCGAGCTGGGAGTAAATGTGCATTCCTTTCTGCCTGATTTAAAAGAGAAGTCTCATCTTTTTATATGCACTTAGTTGATCAGAGATGAGCAGGAGGCATTCCATGATCAAAATCACGACTATAAAAAGGTAGAAGCCATGTGACCGCTCCGGAAATGTACTTTTAATGCTGATTTCTTGAAGTTTTAGATGCTCAAGGGAAAGTAGGAAAGAAGTTGAAGTGTTGAGAGATGGAAGATAAGAGTTGATTTCAGATGTAGTTTAAGACCCTGCTCACACTACTAGAACATTCCTTTGGCAAATAAAGCTATGTTTTCTATCTTATACATGAAATGTTTGCATATCGCAGAACATTGTGCAGTAACACAAAAGATCCTGGCACCAAATGTACTTATCTTTTTCCACTGCCCTGTTTGAACTGTGTACAGGTCTTGGTGCAGGCGAGGTGAAAGCAACAAACACATAAAGCCCCACACACACACACACATGCCGAGACTCATGCACAAGCACAGGTATGCACACAGAGGGCAGCTCTGAGCCAACAATTCAGTGGAAATGAAGCCCTGCACCGTGGCCAGAGCCTGCAGATGCATATCTTCTCAGAACCCTGAAAACACCTGATTGTACTCAGATCCTGAACATTATAATTGACCAGACAACAGATGGGCCGCACAAGCAAAAAACACACAGGAATGTTTTACTAGCTTAAACGTTGAGTTGTATATTCAAAATCCCATGAAACAAGCTGCGTTATTGAGTTTGGTGTGCCCATGAAGTACATTACGAAGGTACAGCTGGTTGTTGACAAAGACCATAAGTATGGTTAGTCTAGAGGTCCAAACTTCTCAGCAATCACTACACATATCATAGTCTTGAAAGTGTTTGTGCAGTTGCTTTTCGTACAATAGAGCCTTAGCAAAAGAGCACAGACTCATTGATGCAAGACACCTGATACAGCCGGGCTCAGCCAGTATCGTCCAGTTTCAGACCTGCAGTTCTGGACCTGCAGTACAGCTCAAACCTGGGTCACCGTAGATAAGGAAAATACACCTGCTGTATGTCGTCCATCTCCAGGTAAGGAAAGTAAGTCTTGCAATTTTGAGACCGTCACCAAAGTGTGCCACAGCTTCAGGGATTGTTTCTGTACTAGTGTGCCATTTGTTGTGGTTGGAAGGGGAGTCTTTACCAGATTATATTTGTCCAAATAAAAAGTTAGGGGGTGGAATAAAGTACGTAGCCCCCTGTAAAAGCACAACGTGTCGTTTTGACACTTTTCACATGTTTTTGTACGGATTAAACAAACAAGATACAACGTGTTAATTAATGAGCTTAAGAAGTGCTGTTAGGCGGATTTTCTTACCTTTCGACAGAGCCAGGCTGGCTGTCTTTGTGCTAAGCTGGCTGTAGCCCCATATTTATCGTACAAACATAAAAGCGATATCAATCTTCTCATCTTACTCTCTGCATTTTTTGTTAGTCGAATAGGAATAGTTACCGTGTGTGTATTTCACAAAATGTTGAACTATTCCTTTAATTTCATTCCATTTGGATGGGGGACATCACACGTCTGCAGTTTTAAACCGCCGCTGGTATTACTTTCCTTTCCTATAGGTGGTGCTGTCTGACATTTGTCTGATGAAAACCAAATTCTCCTTGAAGAGAATCAAATGCTTAATGTGAATTAAAGGCTTTGTGAGTTTGTGCGTGAGTTACGACCCAGTTCCGTGAGGTGCTTTTGCTAAATAAAAAAGACTAACAATATAAAAACTAAAAACGATAACGCATTCTTATTTACTTTGGCGTGGTGCTTATCTACGTTGATGACATTTGTTTGGTGAAAGACAACAGTTGGGTGGCCCTTAAAGGTTCCTGAGAGGCCAAATCTGGATATACAACTGTGACTATCTACTGTACGTCAATCTCTGTCAGGCTTTGAAGCTGCAGTTGTGGAAACATTTTGCTTGTTATCTTATGTTAGTCCTCACTTGTCAAATCAAATGAGCTTATTGTGTGTGAGGTAAATTCATGATGGGAAAAGATCTTTCACGACCCAACAGCTCAGTGAGATTTATCCCCCCCCCCCCCCGACACGAGACGTTTTGTTTGATCTGAATGACGAAATTCATGCCTAACCTGGCGGTTAAGTTAAGTCACATAAAGTCACGCATTTGCATTTTCTTCCTGTTCTGTTGACATTTAACAACGTGGCCTTTTCCCTTTTATTGCGAGGCAGTCTATTCAACCAGTTTCAAGCTTCCTCCTCACATGCATATTTTTACCTGCAGGGCTGTGTTTTCTATGTTTTCGCTCTCCTCTGCCTCATTGACTCTAATATGGGCTTCCTGAATGGGTTATCTTCAGACTTGTTCTCACAGGAGCTGATGACTCAAAATGATTTCAAAGATGCATGATGAGAATGCAGATCTTTGTGGTTGAAACAACGGGATTTGTTGTGATTTATCCTACAGACCCCAAACAAAAGTTCAAAGACAGCTAAATGTAGCAAAAGTGGAAACACAGAGGTGAACACAAAATGGCAGGGCAGATGTGTTTCTGTCTTTTGTACTCTGTGCAGATTAGATGCCCTGGGGTCCTGAGTCCACACCCAGCCACGTTCCTTCCACATCAGATTGGTTGTGCAAACAACAAAAGCCTCGGAAGACAGTTTGGACTGTCATACAGAAAGACTTATAATAAGTCATGTGTCATAAGTACATCAATTAACTTGTTTCTGGTCATGCTAGCAGCGTGTCTTGAGATGGAAGTACTGTTCTCGGTCTACTGTCGGTCCACCGCTTCAGTCCACCGCTTCAGTCCAGACTGAAATATTTCAGCAACCAATGGATGGTTTGTCACATAGATGATCGGTCCCCAGAGGATGAAGCTGAAGTGAAGTTTTCCGGGCTGACATTTTTTTAAATCTGTGTCGAGTGAATAAAATAAATTGTAAAACAGGATGTCCCATGTTGCGAAAGTGACGATTCTCTCTGACCAATCAGTAGTCTGTAGTCTTTTTACTTCACCCTCTAGTATCAGCTCAGCTCGTGTCGAACCTTACTGAAGCGATACTAAAAAAAAAGTACCAGATAGAAGGTACTATCTACAACTTTTTGCCAATGGAAAACCAAAAAAGAAGTCGAGTCATGCCGTACTACGCTGTGGAACTGAGTCATTAGATTGTGAACCCTGTTTTTTCCAACTAAACTTCCACAGAGGAGCATTATCATGGTGAGCATGTTAGCATGGTGACAATAGCATTTAGCTCAAAGCGGTGTACAGGCAGAGCTGATAGTGTGGCTGTAGACTCTTAGTCTTCTTCACTATATCCTTCACATAAACATCATTTTGTGTCCTTGAAAGTCTCCACTAACTAATCTGCAATAACCTATTGGTGGGCAAAAGCGCTGGAGGTGTAGCTTCATACCTGACATCTCATCAGCTGGCGCAAAAGCATTCCACACAAACTGCTTGGCTCTCGCAGCCAACCAGCTACGGAATGCATGCTGTCTGCTGTAAGTGGATTTGAGTGAGGGTAATACATTTTCTGCGGGTGAGCAATGGGCAGAGTTGTATAATGATGAAGAGTTGAGGCTTGCCTTGGAAGAAACAATGTCACCCAAGTAATGAGCTGGCTTCAAGTGTTTGTTATTTCAAAAGGTATTTTTCCTCTTCAAGGTGCAATCGTCATACACTTGTGGACTGTGCTGTGGCATGTTGTACTCAAAGTAAAAAAGAGAAGGATTTGTTATTGGCATTCTCAAAAATACAGTCAGTCTGTAAAAAAAAAAAACACACACACACACACACAGAATCCCAAAAGAGTATGACAGTTTGGTCATAAATATCTAAGCAAGGATGTTTACTGATTTGGGGCCTTACATAAAAAAGTCTAGATAAAATGGACAGTTCCAGAAGCCATTTTTGAATTCTTAAAAACGAATTATTAATAATAATAAATGCAGCCCTGTAATCACCATAGAACACTGGAAGAGTTGTTGTAGTTTTCTAGCCATGATTACTTCAGACAACTTCTATTTTTGGCTGCTATGGTGATTTAAAATGCCTAAATCTGTTTGACGCACTCACCTTTGCTAGACTTTAACTTACTGAAAACATACCTGTTCTTTTTCTTTTTCTAGGCTGGAATCGGATGCATTTCTTCTTTCAAATCATGGACCCTTAAAAATGAAGATGTTCCAGCACCGAAGAGGCAGGAATTACCACATGCGGTGAAGTTATGACGTGACAGGTACGCCTTAAACAAACTTGCAAACTCTGCCGTTTGCATAAGTGAGAAGAAGATAAATATTGATAAATAAACAAAAGTGTTTACCACAATTTAATTCGCAGTTGTGAATGTAATGAGTAGCTGCCAAATTCATCTTTTGTATCCCACGGTGTGCAGTGGCACTTATCCTTCCCATAAAACAGAGCACAAGTCGACTCACCTACACACCTGGGGCTATTTAAAGCACACTGCTGCATTTTGGCACGTTCCCTGCACTATATGTTGACTTTTGCCCCTTGATTAGACACACTTTGTGAGTATTGGTAAAATCACACAAGTGAAAAACAACATGAGTTTTTCTTACCATAAGACAATCTGTTTACCTAAGCCAGAAAGTCATCAGGCAGCGAGTTGACTGTTTCCTTTGCTTTTACCAGCAGCAAGCATCTGGAGTTTTGATGTTAAATCATTGTGTTCTTGGGTGTTAATGTAGGAGGATTAACCTGCCATCATGGCAGCCCCTTTTATTGCTGTTCTCCTACACATGAAAAAGAAGCGTCCATGTACAAATACAGTTATGCAGGTTGGCACAGAACTCCGAAGGAATGCGCTGCTTTATTTTTTTATTGAATGCATAAATTTAGGAAGTCCAAACATTGGCCGACAGTGCTCACTACACGGGAGAATTCTCAGAAAGCATGTTACCAATTGTAAATGTGTGCAATCCCACTCATCCATGCTGGGACGATACCTCTGTCAGTGTGGCCCTCTCAGATGGAATTACTGTCATAGTTGGCATGATGACTCTCTTCAGGTGATAAAAGAGGTGTTGATACAGAAGCATCTGGCAGACCTCTGAGCTCCAGACAGATTCTGCTCTCACCCAAATCTATCAAACCACAGACAACATCTGTTTGGGCTGTAGATTAGCCTAGTTAGCTGATATTGTGAATTGCAATAGCTTGTTGCTTGTGCAGAACAAAATACTGATTTTGTTGACATAACTTAGATTAATCATAAATTCACCGTGGAGAGGAGGGTTTGAACTCACCTAAGCCATCTGCATCATCTCCTCCTCAGCTCTGAAACTGCAGGGTTTTTCCTGAATATGTTGCCCAAGGCATGCTTTCGAAAGGTTTTGATTGATCACCAGGATTTAGGGAGGAATCTCGCACAATTTAACACAAATCATGAAAGACTTTGTGAATAAACCACAGATATGCTTGTTGCCTTTGGCATTTAGAGTTTTACGCAGTTTGAAACAGACTACACCAGTGCGACTGGTCTTTTTCGTAATGTTGACAGATCTGTTAATTGAGATTTGACTGATGACGGTTTCTAAACTTTATTGACTCTTGTGTACTTTATATCAAAGAAAGGATGAGATCCAATTTGATTGGTAAGAGCTGTCCAGCCTTGGTATCAAACAGACATTCATGTAATTACAGAAAACCTGCCTGACTGGCTCTGAGGCAGCTTGTGAAAGGAGGGACCAAGTCTTTTCTTACATTGTACACTACATCTAACCAGCAAATGCTAATTTCACTTGTTTCACTTTCGTCGCCGGGCCACTTTTGTTGGGCACATCTAAAAGGTTCAACAACAGGTGTGTCATAGTAGCTGCACAAGTGTGGAAAAAGTACTGGCAATATAAATCACCTCCTCATAATGCGTTCTTATATAAAGCATCATTTAGAAAGCAACATGTTTTATTTTGTAAGGGATAGAGCTGAGCATTTGATGCAGGACTTTTTGGCACAGTCCTTTTATATTTGGATGACAATTTGTATTTACCGATCCACCAAGTAGGTTTCACCTGAGCTTTGTGATGTCTTATCTGGTCCCCATCTTTTATCCCGCACGTGTCTTCAGTTGGAGCTTTCAGCGTTGCTGCTCATGCATGTGTTCACGATAGTGGAATTCTTCCATTGTCGAAACACACAAATATATCATCATACTACCCAACGCTGACAACTACAGTCTGCTGCAGAGAGGGACAGTAATAGAAAGGAATTTCCCCCAGGACAGATCAGTACAGACTCGGTGAACTGACGCTGTCTTTGGGATGTGCGGCAAGTCTGCAGCAGCAACTGGAGGAGGCAGCTCTGAGGTAATGTTTGTCTCTGTCTCTCTTCAAGATAAACCTGTCATTAGATCACCGACGAACCTGTCACATTCTGACTCTGCTCTCATTTTTATTCCTTCTCAGGAGAAATAGTGTCGAACTTGATGAAAACACAGAATGTTGTGATCCAATGTTACCTTCACCAGGAGCAGCAGAGGAGCATCTTTTTGATACTAGTCCCTGACTGTAGGGGGCGACTGTTCATTTTTCATTGTCTCATTATACATTAAACAAGTTTTCTTTTTCTGTGATGCCTTGCTAAAGAATTGAGTCAAAGTTAAGTATGTTTGTGTTTTAAGAGTTTATTACACTTAAGAGATTATTCAATTGTTCATCTGTCCGGAACTCACTGACCCTGTGGGAGCTGGTGATTTTACAATGGCAGCATGCAACTCCCCTGTATGATGCAGCACAGTTGTTTGATGTCTTAACATGTCTCCCACTGCTGCCTTTGAAGGCCTGCCACCTGCAGCAAGCTTCCACCTGTTACAGGACGTCCCCTGTTATCTCTTGTCAAGAATCATCTTTCAAGAATTGTAGCTCTCTTGCCGATTTGTTTGTCGTCAGCATGGACATCACTCGTCTTCTTTTAAATGTTTTCTTCAAGGCGGCTTTAATAAATATTTTTATATTACCATTACAATGGATCACGTGAAAAGGGGATGCTCGTAGATGATGAACTCAAAGAAAATTGTCACCAACTCGCAGCTCTACAGAGCTTTTTAGCTTCTTTTAGCTCAATGTACAACCTGAACTTTACTATTTTGGTTCACTCTCAAGATTCTCATAGCATTGTTTTCCGCCATAGCAGGCAGCTGCCTCACCGAAAAAGTTCTTCACAATTCGCAACAAACAGCAGACAAGTTAGCTACTAGCTAGCAGCTAAAGAGCCGGATATGTCCCTCGGGTGTTGGTGAAGTCCAAAACTAAACTACAAGGAGAATAATATTGGACTTTCGTCAAGTGGCCAGAAACCAGACTCGCCATATCAATTTAAAAGGTCATAATATGTGCTGTTTACAGTTGTTTCCACTGCCCCCAAGTGGCAAACAAATCTAACAAAACAAATCTGTTATTCAGGTTCAAGATAATTCATTTGGTCATTTTGTTGTTATCAGGGGTTTACGACATTATACATGCAAACAATATTAAAACTGGTAGTGTAAATAGTGGTCACACTTTAACAATGTAATTGCTGATATGCAGCATAATACACATGAGAGACTTATCTTAAGATCCTAAGTGAAAATAATCCCAATTTTCAGCATAATGTACACTTTTCCTTTTCAGCCACTGACGATATCAGTCTTCCTCGAGATAAGGAACACTTGTTAGACACAGTCTTTGAAGAACGCCTTTATTGGAATGCATCCTCATTCCAATAAAGGCCTCTGAAACAGAAACCATCAGCTCATGTACGAGGAACCGCTTCCACTTCTAGTGAGTTTCTGACATCGCTTTGTGCGGCCTACTGGCCCTGTCACCTGACACCTCTCCTTTTAAACTGCGTGATTTATTATGGAAGCGATCGCTCTGGTATCGGTGCCAACTGACAATGCTTTTGTTCCCTCTTCTGGAGTCCCAGGTGTCATCAGATCATAGTCCGGATCATATTTATAATCTTCTCCTTGTGACATCTGTAGGCGATACACTTCTATTTCCCTGTCAGTGCATGGCAAGGTCATTTCTTTTTGCTGCAAAACAGCAAAGAATCTAAAGACTTCCTGCCAGAAACCCTTCAGGGTGTTTGTCACTGTCTGGCATAGAGTCACGACCCATCATGCTTTTATTCTGGATTTAACTAGGCCAAAAGGAGTCAGTAATGAATGGCCAGCCAAAGAAAATACCATTTGTATTGCCTGTGCTCAGTATTGTAAAGACAACAACAGCAATATAACATTACAATAACCATAAATCAACACACTGTAGGTATAAAGCCTCTGTAAAATCATTAAAGGCGAGTGAAAGTGAGATTCTCTCCCCTCCATCGCTCTCTTTATCCCGTTTCCCTTTTGTCCTATTCTTTATCTCATTACCATCACTGAAGCTGACCTCAGAGCAGAGCATCCAGCTGTGCTCCCCTGCCCTACAGAGAAACCTCTGACCCCGCGCTGAACTGTAGGATCATCTAGCACTGTCACCAAATGACTCCGAGGTCATTCGGTGCACATTACTTCTTTAAGGTGGATTAGGAATTTGATAGTGATTGTGCAAGTATTGTTGGGGGAATAAATGACGAATGGAAAAATGTGTTCAGAGGAATGAACAGAACGACCTGAGATATTACCTGTCAGACATCTCTACAGAGGCCTTTACCTTGTTTACAGCCAACACTGGCTATTATTTACAGGGAGCCAAACTTTATTCAAGTGGTTATTACAGTTCATTTAGACATATGTGTGTGTAATTAACCACATGCTTAGACCGCTTTTTGAACCATATACACAAATTGTAATTGTGCAGAACACGCATTTTGTTAAAGCAAAAGTTAAATTCAGCAGCAGGAAATGAAATGAAGATAACATGATTGAAAAGCTCTGTGGCACTGACTTCAAAACACTTTTGTCACCTGCATTGTGGGATACATATCAAAAGAAGTACTTTCAGGTATCTCTTTACCTCTTTTGGGTTGAAGGTGAGGGTGTTTCCATCTCTTGGCAAAGCATGAGTGGAGAGAAGGAGAAGATTAATGGTATAATAGCTCTGACCACATGGTTTAGTTATTTAAACTGGCAGCATCAGCTCAAATTGTTTCATAGCTTTCTGCAATGATACATTTAGGAGCGTGTCTGGACAGGTTACAAGATGCTAGAGGAGGGAATTCATTGCAACTCCCTCTGAACTGTTCAGCCAAGAGACAGGAGCTTGGAAGCTATGACACCATCAGTAAAGTACACGCAGACTGTTTACGTGTTTGTGCACCTTTCCTTTGATAATTGGTTGCCTGATATACAATTTGGAAAGATCATATTAGGCTGTGTTTCCAGTTTGGTTTGATTCCAGGAAATGGTTTCATAACCGAGGAATGAAGCCTCACCAGTAGGACTGTTGTGTATAATAAAGCTGCCGTTTTGTCAAACCCATAAGAAACAATCAAATCGAGAAGATGCCAGCTCTGTAAAGGCAGGAAAGGGCTGTCAGGCGAAGAATCTGGCTGGCTGGTTGAGTGTCATGACGTGGCTGTAGATCAGTGATATTTCCTAAGCGTCTCTGAGTCTTACGGGGTTGTAGTGAGTTTGGTGTTTTTGTTCAAAACATCCCATGTCAGGACGCCCGAGACGTCGGAGGATTACTGTAAGCTTAGCTCAGGTGACGTCTTCTAGAGGAGGGAGGGGGGCAGGTATGAGGGCCCTCCATAGCCCTGTTCCAAACCACTCCAAAAACAAGGAAAAGTATCATATGGGGTTCTCAGATCATTTGAAGATACAACACTACACACCATCAAAGGCCGCTTTTAACACACTCACTGAAAGTTCTCATTACCCGTTTCTTAGATGCATGACTGTTCCATGATTACATATATCAAAAGCTTTCAAAAGCAGGTTAAGCGGGCTGGTATGTTCACTGAAATCATTGTATATGGCTCCTGATCCAGCCTTTGTTCTTACCTTAATGCCGCTGACAATACCTTGAAGCTATTTGACCACTGTGTTTACCTGCAAAAATCAGATAGATCATGGGAAGTCAGATAGACAGCCCCGTGTGAGGGCAAACAGTTGTGGATCTCTCTTGTGGGGAGTGGATATTGTCTGCTATCTCTGGCTTCCATCGCAGAGTCTCAAACAGTATGTTAAGAGAGTGCATGAATGAGCTCTGTGCCCATGCAGTATCTCTGGAATCACATAAAGACAACCTTGTGCTCTGCAATTTACTGTGCAGCGCTCAGGTGCTTGTGCATGTCTCAACCAGAGGAAAAACAAAAGTATGACTGACATAATCATGTGTCAGAAGATTTATGGTCAGAGAGAGCGAAGGGGAGAGAAAAAAGTGGAGTGCACATTTTCTCGCTCCTCCTCCTTCAAATTATTGTCTTTAGTGCTGTCCACTTGTTTGAGTGAAACGTTGGAAGCTGTTGAAACAGAATAGTACATGTGCATACACACACACACACACACACACACACACACACACACACACACACACACACACACACACACACACACACAGAGCCTTCTGTTAATGAAGGCTCTGTATAATGTATGATTTAACAACTCTTTTACTGTGAAATTATGAGTCATTTCCTTCTTCCTTGGTGGTATATTTTCAGTCGTCTTTGGACAAGTAAACACAAGAGGCTATCTCTGTTTCATGGGTAACTTTAATTCTGTGAGTAGAGAACAACACAGGTAAGACTGTACAAAGAAATCCAATCACTTTGTGAACTGCAATTGATTTTAAGTTCAGGATATAAATTGGAAAGAAATTCTGAATTTTAGAACTGGTTTCGACAAAACGTCTGTTTGTCAGTCATATTTTAATTCCAGCTGTAAATCTGATCACCGGTGCAGTCAAGGCCGATCTAATGATAAAACCTAAAGCAGGATGGATCTTGCTGTTAAAAGACTCATTGTTGGCTTTGACGTTAATTGCTGGCTGGAGCACACTGCCGGGCCGCCCTGATGTAACGGGTCATGGGAGCAGATAGGGAAGCTGTGGCAGGCCTCCAGTAATAACACAGGGAGTGAGCCAGACTACTAACCATAAATCTGCTGCTCCCACCAATTTCCAACTACTGCAGGTGTGTGTGTGTGTGTGTGTGTGTGTGTGTGTGTGTGTGTGTGTGTGTGTGTGTGTGTGTGTGTGTGTGTGTGTGTGTCTGTGTGTGTGTGTGTGTCTGTGTGTGTGTGTCTGTGTATGTATGTGTGTGTGTGTGTTCTTATAAACAAAACTACAAAGGGTAACGCAACCCCACTTCACAGCAACATGGATATTACACCCCTGAACATCTTGGCATGGGCCCGGTCCTGTTTATGGAGAAACACAGCTAAGAGTATAATTAGCATTTCAGTGATCCTGAAGGGTGTCTGACTTAGGCTGCGTTATCAAAGAAGGTGGTATTTTGTGCTTGTGACTCAATGGGGATGAGGTGACTGTGGCCTCTGTGTGGTGGTGTTGTTGCACCTGACTGGAAAACACTGCAGGTGGATTACCTGGAACAGTAGCTAAACTACATTGTTTGTTTGGGGGAGGGTGGAAAAAAAGACATGTTATGCTGTAAATAATAGCATCAAAGGTTTGATGGTGTAAATCCTCATGATTAATCCAAATTAGTGGAACCAAAGGGCACTTTGTAATCTTAGAGCCCCACATTCAAAGCATCCACACTAACCTGGGGTTTCCGCTGTTGTCATTCAAATGTTAGATTACTGCAAGTGAAAGTAAAGAAGTGACACATTTGAAGGACTCTGAAATATAAGTGTTTTGTTAATGACATAATGTGATGCACGTTTTACACACAAAACCCTAGTTTAGGTTTAACCAGAGCTTTTGGAGCAGCTGCCTTTTCGTATGTGAGAGTCTTTTGTATCAATATTATGAAAGCCGAAAGCTTTTGTGAGACGGAGACAAGCCTCTGTCATTATCCCCTTCATGCCCTTTTCTCTTTATTCTGAGCAGATTAACACCGCCAATGACACATGATACGGATAATCTACTGTAAATTAAACCTGAGATCTCGTGTGTCTCGGCTTTTTTTCTATGAGGAGGAGAAAAATAAATGAAGGTTTTACAAGGAAAATGCTCATGTGGGAATGTTCCCAAAAACAAAAACAGCACGGGTGAAAACTTTATAGGCCACATTTGTCAATCCCAGGAGATTATTGGGAGCAGGTTTTCCGTCAACACCTCGGGCCCATCTCCCCACTCCACTTCCAGGCCGATGAGAGTGGAATCTGTAACGACTGTGGGCTTTAGCATCGTTAACATTTTCCTGACACGTCGGCCGGCCTCTCTTGGAGACTGCCCTGCATTTTCTCTGCTGCACTGGAGTTGTTGTAGCAACTAGTGGCCCAGGAGTGAATGAAGCAGATGTGCGAGTCATCTATCACCTGACAGCTCCCACTCCCCCGACTGAGCAAGTCATCTCTGTGACAGTCTGCCCAACCAGTATCATCAATTACTCTGGTACCCTACCATTAGAGCACAAACACTTTTCTCCTTTGACACATTCAACTGCTTCCCAGTCTGCAAGATGGGCCCTCAATTAAGCCTGAATAACTTTCCCCTCTCAAAGGACGTCTCTCTTTCTGCGACCCAGCATTGCACACGTTGTACTTGTAGAATAAGCATGTTTGAGAACTGTGGATCCATGGTGACAATATGATATTTAAGAATATTTATCCCTATATTATGACTGTTGATCGTCTGATGATGATGCGATCCCCAATGTAGCTACCATTAATAAAGATTTACATTTATGTTCATTTGACAGTGTAAGTAATGGCTCTAACGGTTAATTGATTCCTATACAAAAGCAATTAAGGTCATTAAAGTTCAACAGCTCGACTGCGACGCTGGTTTATGGCAAGAATATGTTATGGTCGATATTCCTTTTCTTTAATATTCAATCATTTTATACACTACGTCATTTAAACAAAAATAATTGTTGCCATTTAGAGCACAGAACTGTTTTCAATTGTACTAAACTAAACATTCTCCATAAGTCTTTTTCTTCATGGCATGATATTCCCATGTTTTTTGAGACTTGTATGAGGAAGCAATAATGGAAAGCATGTCTTGTTAGTGTTATTCTGTTCCTGTATTCCATCAGTAGTAGTCATGAAATGCAATAAACACAGACATTTGAACACAGACACAAATAAACAGTTTCTATCACTTACAATATACAACTATGGCAGTGACAGCAGGGGCCAACTTACATATATCAGCTTTTTTTCACAGGGATTTAAAAACAGGTGCCAGAGTCAGAACTTGACATTGAATATGCAAAAGATATAAATAAGACATTCATATAAAAATAGGCTTTTACAAAATATACTCTATGAACCAATATTTACCAAAAGTGGAAAATGTGCCTGTGTTTTTGTTCAGTGAATAAGTTTTGTTAAGCTAAATCAGCTAGAAGTAAGCAATGCCATTGAAGACAGTCAGTAGAGCGTACAGCCTTCGACCTCAACAAGTGGGATTCTCTAGACTAGCAGCAAACAGAGGGAAGACAAACTCATGAGAGGGTCAGAAGGTCAACGTGAGTAGCCTACAGCAACAACATTATTCTAGGCTGATTCAAATCCAGTGTGTTAACAAGTGTGTGGACAAGTTTGGATTGCTTTAATAAACTAAATCCCAACATTTAGTTATTTTTGATCCATAATGGACCAAATCAGTAGTGTTTTCTTTAATAGAATAAATTAATATTAATTATTTTCATTCTCTAAATACAGTATGTTAAATATTCCAAATGGCTGTGTCATTTCTTCTGCGCACAGAGTGAGAACTACAGCAGCGTGTCCTGCCCAGCAATCACATCCACCATATTTCATTTGCATTGGCAAAGTCCATTTCCTAAAAGTCCATATAGCTTAAAAGTCTTGACATTTTGCTTCACTGGCTTACACTGTGGGCATCGGCCCCACACGCCAGGGTACAGTTTTTTTTTCCCTTAACGGTGTTAAGTCACACTTTTTCGACATTTCACTCCAACGAAAATAAAAGTCCAAGAAGAGGGGTGAAGAGCTTTGTGTGCAAAAGAATCATGACGCCCCATCTTCAGCTTACTGTATACACAGTACAGTAAGTCCTCATTATGTATGAAAAGACTGAAATAGCAGTCTTCTTGTTAAGTTTAACAGTTCCAGTTTGTCCATGAAAACACAAAGACATGAACCTACACGCTCACATACGTCATCACACACACGCACACACTATCCAATAAATATTCTCATTTGCATGTGTACACCTCTGTCCTCTCGCTGCAGGTGTTGCATTTGACGTAACAGCACCACAGGAACTTGCAGTTGCACTGCCAGACGCGGGAGTACTGGTGTGTGTTGTATCCCCGGCCGCAGCACATCAAGTCACAGCCGCTGATGTGCTGCATCATGGTCTTATTACACACCCTGCCCTGTGTCCCCAAGCTCCCCGACACGAGGTCCGCCTCACAGTAGTTAGGCGACCTGTCTATGTACACCAGGTCTGTATCCATGGGCTTCCGGTAAGAGTAAGGCTTCTTGATCTTGAGGAATTTAGGGCGCTTGTTGCGGCTGGCTTTGATTGGCTCCACGTGCACGGCATGAGCATACTTCTCCTTGAGAATGTAGCCGAGCTCGCGGAACTTGGGAAGTGTAGTCCAGCAGGTTTTGGTGGTGCAGGAGCCCGAGACACCATGACACTTGCATTCCAGTCGCATGCTCTTCTCCAGGACCTAGACACACAAAAACAACTCAGTAACATAGTAACGACCAGACACTGTAAAAACACTCCAGTGAAGAGAGATAAATACACTCTGATGATAGCTTAATAACAGCCGTACAAGACTATTAAAACCAATTACCATGCAGTTTACGAATAATGATTTTGATCTGCTAAATGATTGATTCCATATTTGAGATTTTTCAGAATGTATCTGGTTAAATTACAATTCATGCAACGTCTACATGTTCTGTATTTCAAACTAGTCTCAATTCACATTTCAACTCTTGCACTTCAAGGCAAATGACAAACGTGCAATTTAATAACAATGTGACTGACACATATACCACGGTTGGGGATTAAATACAGCCCCACCACATAGCTGTGTGATACCATATACACAGAAGCCAAAATAATGTATCAGATTTCAGGCTCTGTGTGTCTAGTTACCACACACAACACACAAATGTCAAGAGTGACTGTACAAGGCGCCGAGTGACTAGGATTACTGCTAAAGCCTGAACTGATGACAATGAGAAGAGCCATTGACTGAAACTGGAATTTTCTTTAGCAACAAGGTCAATTGCAATTTCCTTTCGCTAAAATGCCAGGACTTTGGTATGCGATATGGTCTCCTAAAGCCATTGACGAGATATTTATGCCTCCGAGTTCTTGGCAAATAAACTATAACAATAAAACCCAAATACGGACGTGTGAACCAGAACCAAAAAAACTACTTTCCCCTGAGCAAACCACTTCATGGCTTCAACGCGTTAATCCATCAGTTGTTCTGTGACCAACACTTGTGACAGCCTTTGTCTGGATGTCTTCGACCAGGGAGCTGTGAACGGCGCTCCTGCTCAGTGTCACTGCTTTTGATTAGCATAAATAAAGGAGGAGGGGGTGACTATCAAAACAGAGAGGCCATTTATCAGCAGAAAGAAGAGAAACAAAGTAGCAAAGTTTGAATCCGTAAGTAAAGTCTTTTTTTTTCTTCCTGGGAGACAATTTAGCTGTCCAGATAAGCCAATTTGAATTCATGGTCCCGAAACGAAGAATAAAATGATCTACTGGGTACAATTGTGTGCTAGGAGGCTTTTCAGCCAGTGTGGGGATGGACGTGTTAGTTGTGTGAATCAGGCTATTTGGCACAGTGAGACAGAGAGAGAGAGAGGATATGAGTTAACTTGGGCAAAGGGGCTCTTTTATTCTTCACTAACTCCAACCTCACTTTAGCTGTTTGGCACATTATTCCACTCAATCTCTAACCTCTAGACTTACTGGAGTCTCTTTGTCACTCCGCAGTGCTCTGCAGCCATGCATGCAGAAAAGCCATCAAATGTTCAGGTCAACACATCATGAAAAACCTCCTTTTCTCATCATATTTATTGTTCCTTTTTTCTTTGTAAAAACTTGTTAAACATGACCAATTGCTTGCTAGATTAAAATGGATTTAGACTTGATGAAGATCCAATTTGGACCTTATGCCTAAAGACCGAATGAAAACGGTGGATTAGAGTTGATATGCAGGTGCATATCACTACACTCGTCGATACAGCTACGCAGACACATACTACTCACTGATGATCGAGCCTAGTAACCAAACAGTAAACACCCCTGTGGTGCAGCTGATGATATTAGAGAAATCGTGGGTGGGGATTGTCATAAAGGTAACTGTATACTGTTCCAATAGTGCAAATCCCATGGGAAGTGGGGGGGGGGGGCAAATGCCTTTTTGTACAGTGTCGATCTGTTTTCAGTGCAGAGATCTGAGTTGTAATCAAACCCTGCCACTTAGACGGCTCTTCCCTTAAAAGCAACCTTTTATTCCACGGCTTGCTCAGTCTTGGCCCCGCTGTCCAGATCTTTGTCAAGGTTCACCCACACCACATCGTGGCAGAGGCTTTTAACAGTTAGCCTCAGACTATTTAACCACCATCACATTTAGTCTTCACATTGGGAGATGGGAAGACGTCTTTTCGCAACACATATGTATGATCTCTGAAGCCACTGAGCTGAATAAAGAGACTATTCCTAATCACTTACCTTGCGTCCCACCTCGTTGTTATGGAGGTTCATGAGTGTCCTTGCATTCTGTTTGACCTCCCGGGCGTCGATAAATACTTTGGAGAAGCCCAGGCCGTAGCTGATGTCCGCCGAGCAGCCTCCCCACTTCCATCCTTGGTGTTTACTGTAGAAACCCTGCTTCTCCTTATCACAGCTACAGTCACTCAGGTTACCCTGTGTACAGGCGGCTGTAATGGCATGGGCCACCCCTGCAGCAATGATGGCGTAGGTGAACGCAGCCTCTTTACTGCCTAGCAGAGCAGAAAAAGAGGGGGATGAATAAAATGTTGCAGGTATACATTGAGAATTTTTTGAATCAAGAATGTCATGGTGTTTCTCCCCCAGTTTAAGGGGAATGCAATAAGTATGTAACAGGAAAAGGAGATTAATTATTAACAGTTTGTTGGCTTACATCAGAGTCTTTCTGACATCATTCAAGGGCTGCAGTGTTTTGAAACCTGACCTGGAAACTGTCCTGCCCATGAACCAAAATGGCCACTGGTAGTATAGTAAACAAAGCAGGATGAATAAGAGGGTTGTCGGCAAGTAAGAGCTATTGATCCGCTCAGAAACTGTTCTATTCTGTGTAAACTCATAAGGCACTGACATCAGAATCTTTATCCTGCCGTTATCTCGACCAAGTCAAGCTAACAAATCATTTACACGCACACGGAAATATCGACAAATAACTAAAGGTTAATCTGACAGGACTCATATAGACAGATCCTGAGGCAAAGTTCTGCAGCCAAATAATAAGCCGAGAAAGAAACACTACAAAGGAACGGAGCCTAATATAATGCAAACAAAGCAATAAGTTGTTCCTTCTAATACAATGTGAAAACAGCCCGCAGTGTAATATTCATATCCACGATGGACAAGTTGTTGTTTTCATTCTCAGATCTGTGATTTACTATCATATAACACCCATCATATCTACGCGGTGTAAATAAACTCCTCTTGTCTCTAATGACAAACATCTTAGATGTGTGCCTTTGCCATTGGGAAAAAAAAAAAAATCTCTTATTGAGGCATCAATTATGTGGACGTTTTTATAGACTTGACTCCGAGCCAAAAAAGAAGGTGTGTCTGTCAGTTCTGACTGCACCGTTGTTAATTTTTCCCCTGCACTTCTGAGTGCATGAGTTCACCGCAAGAGATGGTATGAATTCTTTCTAGCCTTGTAATGAAAGGTGGAAGATATTAAAAAAAAGAGAGTGGACGAAAACACCTGTTTAAGTTGAACTCGAAGTGCCAGTTCACTGTTCTTCTGCCATGTTTGTTTCTCTTTCATGTCTGCAGAGTCATGCGCCTCTTTATATGGACCTCATCTCATACAGCTTAGTGTGACTACAAAGTTCAAGACCAAACACAGTCGAGGCCTAAAATGGCTCAAAGCTGATGCACCTTGCATTACCCGTAAGGATTATGTCACTTCACGGGTCATTCACTCCTTCGCTTTAAAAACAATTGTGAGCTCCGCAGCTCCACTCAGCCTGGGCATCAACAATGGCATTCATTTACAACTATTGGCCTTCTACGCTAGTCTGATCAGTGAAACCAATCTATTTGGTATGGCTGTCCAAGCCGTAGACTTAAACTCCTGTCTTGGAAAGACAAACCAAGACTCTTGACGAACTAAAACCACTCATTCATAAAGGAACAGATTGTCAAACACCACTGTTTTCATTTCAACAGCATGAAGAGATAATCCTTTCTTTCCAACAGCAGCAGGCAAGATGGCCTCAAACAGCTGGTCCAAGCTACTGACCATTGTGTGAAAGGGTATTTAGGTTATTTGGTTTATATCAATAGTTCGTGCCAGAACTAAAATATATCAAAATTCTAATAAGGTTTTAATTTAAATGGTTTTAACAAAGCATTCTCTCTTATCAAACGATGTACACTGACTGTAGCCAAAAAGGAACCATAAACCAAAATATCATTATATTCCATTAAACCTTGTCAGGTCTTCCTGTTATTGATATCCTCCATATCTAAGAGTCTTTCATCTTTAGTTCATAGTAGCTAACAAACAAGCCACACAACTCCAGCCACAATTACAGCATCCCCTGTTCTCGCACTCTTTGGAGGAGACTTTTATCCAAAAAGTAGGAACGTTGATTTGAACTCATTTGTCTCTCTAATTTCGTACTTTTAGCTTTTGCTTTCCTCTTGGCTTTGCCCCACTGTAACTTATACCCGTGGTAAGATCTACGTCCTTACAGTGAGAGCCACAGCACCCATCACTAGACAGGATAAAGACCAGTGAAAAAGTGTCTCCAGAGACTCTGCCGGGCTGAAAAGAAAGGCTGCCAACAGTAACAAGAGCTTTGTTACAGTGCTGGCTTCAGATACCTTTTATAGGAAAGCCCTACTCAATGAAAGGTTTAGAGCTAAACTAGGCCTGATGTAAATGACACTGACTGGGATGCTCCTTGTACTATGAATGCAATAATGCAGGGCAGATGATCATTTATGTGCAGAAAAAGTTTGTGCAGATTTTGATCTTTGATTTTGGAGATCAAGAGCACCAGCTATTTGATTATGTTTTGTAAAACATTATGTAAAAGGCTGCATTGTCAAGGTCCAGGTCATAATTTAACTCCTTGATAAATCTTTGGCATTATTTTGTGAGGGAAATATTAACCTTTTCTTTGAGGGGAAATCACAAAAGAACCAGAGATAAAGACTGTGCGCATTTTACGCACGCACAAATACGCATAATATTATTATTTGTTGGAATAAATGTCAAACTGTAAACAAACGTTAACAGACAGCAACATACCCACTTTCAACTCTTTTCCGAAGACTGTCCTCTCTCCAAGCGCAGAGCAGTTCCAGCGCCCGTTTTTGAACTGAAACTGACACTCGTTGATGCCCATTTGGGCTCCCTCTCCGATGACGATAATGGCATCGGGGCGACTCTGGCAGATAATCCGTTGTCTGGGGGCCAAACCGGGGATCTTGTTACAGATTATGCTCGCACCTAGAGCCACCACCGACGAGAAGCCACTGTGAATAGTAGATGGATATGACTTAGAAAAAGTAGCCATCAACCATTTATTTTTCAATTTTAATATTTTTGGTTGTTAGTTGAGGGATTTTCTTTCACTCTAAAGCGTTAACATAACCTTTTAAAATTACATTCCACTGTTTGGGTTTACTAAATAGCTAATGGTCATAATTCAAACATTTAACACATCCGTGTGGAGCTGTTTTACTGGGATAATTGCATTTTAACAGTAGAAATTGTCACCAAATAATGTGTTCCACTTTAGAAGGGATTCTATAACATGACCGGGCTCATGTGTGCCACTAGACTAAATCTGTAAATTAAAAAATACATTAAATATGTAGATACTTTTAATAATTATACCACAATGAGTTATACCAGTCTTTAAATGTGCTATGAAGGATATTACATTAATTACATTAATTGTAATAATAATAATAAACCGGGAGTTGCCACGAGTCCGAGATAAATTTACGCTCTTTCCTTAATGTTTGATTTATCATTTGTAAAATCACTTGCCTGCTTTTGAGCGAACATGACATACAATATGTATTAAAAAAAAGGACCAACAACTGATACATGTCTCAATGTTATTTGTCAGTTAATAAAGTGAAGAACCTACAAAGTAATGAGAAGCCAAATAACCGCTGCTCACCCAATTTTCAAATAAACAATTCCCAGACAAAGTAAAACTCTTAAAATCCAGCGTCTTGTTCTCCGACTCATTGCGGCCCCGCTCTCAGTTTCATGCAACGATCTGTGGAGCTGATGAATAACTCGGTTCGCTTATTCTCCGATCGATCACAGCCCAGGTAACTCCAGAGGAACACCAAAATGACGAAAAGCATCCAAAAAATAGTACACGCTCGGTAAAAACTTTTTACAAATTGCCGGTCAGGGTATCATCCAAACTGCCTTTACGTGGCCCGCTTTCGCTGGGCCCTCTTGTCATTGCGAGGATGTCACAGGTAACTCTTGGGGTGAGCAAGTGCGATTATCTCTTTCCTCTTTCTCACAGTTCCTCTGCTACCCGCAGGTCTTGGCTATATATCTGGCTCATCTATCTGGGGCGTGTTCACAGGAGACATGGGGCCCTGCTGAAGAATCCCGCCAGGGCTGAATCTCGACACACACACACACACACACACACGCACGCACGCACACACACGCACACACACACACACACGCACACACACACACACACACACACACACACACACGCACGCACGCACACACACACACACACACACACGCACACACACACACACGCACACACACACGCACACAAACACACACACACGCACACACACACACACACACACACACACACACACACACACACACACACACTGCTCTGAATTCACCTTGACTGATTAGGATGGCTTTTTATTTAGTTATTAAAAGGGTCAGGGCTCAACGTAAGGTTACAATATTTTTATTTACGCTTATTACGCATTTTACAATAACTTTTCGACACTGGCCAAAAAGAAGCACCACATAAAGCAATAGAGCTTATTTTATATTATATATATTTTTTAAACATTTATTTTTCAAGTAGATGAATTATTAGGCCTACCTCAGAGTCTCCACTCAGGTACCATGTGATTAAATCATATATGTGTGATATTTAATATATGCGTTCATTTACTTTAGTTGTGTTTTCATAATTAAAAGTAGAATTCATCCACTTGTTTTATAAAGCATCTGCTGCGCGCTACCTGTAGTGCGTCTCTGTCCTGGACGTTTCTCTGGATCATCTACCTTTTATAATGGTGACATCTGGTGGCGCAGGGAAGACCTCGCAGGCTGAAAGATAAACAAACCAACCCCCTTGTCCCTGTTTCCTTTCCGTAGTTTGCCCAAACTGTGAAGCGTTGTCTCTTTGACGGACAGTAGGGAGACAGCTAGTGAAGGGGTGCACAATTATGATATGATATGAGTATGGATCTTCATCAGCCGCACTTGATCAGTGACTGCCTTATCCATACTTTTACATTCCTGACTGAGGGAGATTTAACCAGTGCCTCCAGTGTGTGTAAGGTAAGGAGTGTCCAACTTGCGGAAGTAGCTAATGTGCGATATAAGAGCGAACCTATTATTTATTTATATAAGTGTCTGACCTGTTTTATTACAATTATATATGTTTAGGATTGGAACGAAGCTGCAGAGACTCCTTGGTTATGGAGGTGAGCATTGTCTGTACTTTCACGCCTGTAAATAACATTTTAAATCAAAAATATTTCTAAATATCCAATCCTGTGGTCCCCTCAGGAGGATGTGTCTGCAGCGCTGGAGTTTCTGTAGCCTTGCTGTCTTGGGGAGTGAACAGGTTAATAACTCATGGAAGAAATACTTCCTGCGACGTTGCCACTTAGAGATGAAGATGACTAAAGGCAGGTCAGGAGGTTACACCTGTAAAAGCCTCAGAGGACACACAGGTATGCCGTCTCTCTTTGTGAGATCTCCTTTGCATGACTTCATCAAGTCTAATGTTTACATGTGACATGCTGTCCATCAGGCATGGTGGTAGGGCTCGTGTACCTGCAGGGGAATCCAGCTCAGCGTCCGGACATCTGGAACAGCCGTGCCACTGTGTGCAGCGCCTCGACTGATGGTACAGTCCGAGCATGGGACATCCAAAATGTCAGTGCCACCACCTTCAGCATGTCATCCTACATTCTCAGTATAATCATGTTAAAAGTATTCATACCAAGGCTTGTTTGGAGGTATAGAGTTTGATTGAAGATTAATATTATTATTATTTCTGTATGTAAGTTTTCCATCTGCCCTCAATAGACTGTATGACTTCCAGACAGTATTTACAGACAAGGCCTCAGAAAACATAGTGAACTCAACATTAAGTGTCACATGCTGTGAGTCCTTATCTGCCAATATCGAATGCATTTCATAAGTGAAATGTGCTGCAGCCATGTGCCACTGCGAGCCATGTGTATGTGGGTTTCATATCACCTAAACACTACTGAATATGATTTCCTCCGATAGTTCCCCCTTCTTGGTTAAACGTCCCAAGCCACTGGAATACATCACCTCACCAAGGCATTAGACTTATGTTGCACCTTTCTTCACTCAGGGGGAACTCCTGTGGTGCAGTCCTGTGCAGAGTCCTTTGACAGCGATCGTGAGTGATGAACAGCATAACGTTGTGATCACAGCAGACTCCACAGGCGTCATCAAGACCTGGCAGAGTCAGAGCGGCCAGGAGGTGGCCTCCTTCTCTACTGCATCTCCACACTGTACATTACTACAGTACAACATCAACAGCAATTGGTTTCTGACTGTAAGTAACGTCAGAACGTTTGGATTTGTAAATCTGGAAATAATATCGTATTTTATTTCTAGTAAGTCATTATATTGTCTTCCAGGTTGGAACCAGTCAGGGATCTGTGTGTACCTTAGCTGATTCAGCTTTGACTAAAAGGTCCAGCGTAATGGTGTGTGACACCTTTAAAGTCAACACTCTCCTCGTTTCACGTGACAAGAAATGGATCACTGCTGGAACCAAGGACAATGATGATTTAAGTCCAAAGGTATTCCTTGTAGTCTTTGACAAGCCTGGCTTTTATGTGCGTGTTTCCTGCTCTGGTTTGTTCTCATGTGTTGTCTATTACCCAATTACCTCAGTCCAAATGACCACATTTTGTAGATTGCTGTTGTTTGGTTTGTTGGCAGGTGATTTACACTGAGAGTTTGACATCACCGTCTGAGGACGAAGATCCTCTGTGCCAGTCTGTTCCAGTCACTGGGTGCCAGGCTGCTGTTTTCATCCCCACCCAGTCTGCCAGGCTGGCCATTATCCATCACAGCGAGCACCCAAACAACAAAGCCCTCACTGTCTTCGATGTCAGCATTAAAAAGACTAAGTACAAGTCAGAGATCCAGGGTGAGGACTGAGATATGTGCAGATTGACATTGATATGCTTTAAATGTGGGACTGAATCTTGAATTAGCCATTAGAATAAGTGCAGTTATTCTAGGACAGTTCCCTATTAACTGCAGGTATTGTTAAACTGCTGGTGTAGGTTGCTTATTCCTGTGGATGACAACGATTTCAAAACCTTTCTAACACAGCTACAGTGGGAATTAATGTTAGAAAAATGTCATTCTGGGAAATGCAGGTAAATACAAATTGAAATTGTTAAACAGAATTCAAGTGAAAGCAGGCACCCCAAAAAATGTACATGGCAACTCAATATCTCATAATTAATCCTGAAATCTACAGCTACGGGTTTTAAAGGTGGATTTTTCCTAAGTGTTGTTGTTTTGTGCTGGTGTCATTTTGAGTGTTGTCTTCTCATTATAGTCCAGCAGGTGGAGTCCTTCCCCCTGACACTGAACACCAGCGCCTCACAAATCCTTCTCGAGGCCGCTGACAGCGACTGCTTAGTGTTGGCAGCTGGTCGGGAGCTCTGGGTCTACTCTCTGAAAGGAGCCCTGCTCGCTAGCTTTAAAGAACACACCATGCCTATCTCTTCTATAAGCGTGGTAGGTTTCTTTTTCTCATTTAAAGAAATATTCCTCCAGCTGTTGAAATCCTTTGTTTTATACGGTATAATATACCATGTGTGTGTGAAAAGAGTACAAGTACAAGTGTCTTCACAATTACAGAATAGCTTTCGTGTGGTGACAGCATCTCAGGATCTTTCCTTACGAGTGTTGACATGGAGACATGACAGAGACCATGGATTGACCCTGGAGAGCCAATACCACTTACTGGGAGGCTCTCACACAATGTCCAGGTACTGTATGCTATATGCCGTATCAACAACAGCCAATTTACTAGTAATGCAAGAGCCTAATTTCCTAATTGTGTTTCTTAATGCTCTGTTTTCTAGAGGGTTCACTCATGTCGCCTGTGACTATTCCAGCATCGTGGCCTCAGCAGAAGGGAAAGACGGGAAAGACGTCCTAAAAGCGTATTCTTTCACCTCCTGAGTGTCGCTGCCCCACAAAAAGGTGGCGACAAGCAGTTTGCACAACCCACTGGAAGGAGTAACATTTGCTTTTATTATGAAGTGTTCATCATATATACAGACATGAGGATGTTCTTTGGTCATTTCTATGTTTAGAGCAATCAGAATGTGACACTTATTACAGATGAGAAACACTATGTTATGGGAAAGGCATTGATACAGTTAAGAAATAAAAACTCTGTAAAGTTACAATGATAATGTTTTGTCACTACGCTTTTGGAGCTGAGTTATGTCACTGTTGAATATGATCGGGTCTTAAGGCATAAAGTTTGCAAAATATGTTACATATTAAATCATTTTGTCACAAGGCACAAAAGCATCCTATTCTCTTTCATGCCTCGACATGGAGGTACAGGCATTGCAGCACGTAGACATGGCTGGTAGTACCTATGATAAAGTGAAGCTTGGCAGCTCTTCCCCTTCCATGGCCGTACATCTCATGTCCTCAAGCACACACCGGAGGGCTGCGGTCATGGACTCGTACACTTTGCTTCCATCCTCAGAGTTATTTTCTATCTGTTCAGAGGCAGAACAAAACTCTCAAGTTGTTGAAAAAAGGTCTAAATTAGAGTTAAATTGTTCAAACTAATCCCAAATAATAAGGTGTATTGATGTTCTTACCCTAGTGAAAGCCTTGATTGTACGATTCAGGAAAGCATTTTCTAACTCTTCTGGTATCACCTGCAGGTGAGCCATACGATCTAGTATGCACGTTAACGTTTGTTTAGAGGCCTGGGAAGAGAGCAAAAAAGAAAAAGTTAAATCTGGGAGCTTCATAGTCCAGAGATTTCATTGTAGCATTGCTGTTGTTTCCAACGTGAAACAGCACTGACCTGGTCAAGTGTGTTGAGGACAGTTTGAGCATCAGTGTCGCTGGGCTTAAGGGCTTTGGCTACCTGGATGGAGATGACTGGCTCTTTAAGCTGCTCCAGCCATGCCCACATGAGCCCTGTGAGGACGAAAGGATCCCGCTCCATATACAGCCTCTCCCAGCCACCGCCTTGGTTCAGTTCTGCCTGCACACATTTGGACAATCGCGTTAGACCCTGTCTGCATGTATGTGACTGAGGCAACCTATTCAGACACGCTCTGTTATAGTAGCTATATATAGAATTTGTATGTTAATATAGCATATTTTAAATTATTCTAGACACTTCTAGCCTTTGTTGTGGAAATGAAATCCTGAACAGCTAGTCTCTTACATAACTGACATGTTAGCATAACTTCAGTCTTTGTGATGGACACATTCAAGCATTTACAGAACTTCTGATGCATTCCTATATGCATGCCCTCCCCTACAAACACCACCACCTCACTGGTACGGGTCAGTTACCTGCCAGGCCAAGACTCTGCTCTTGTGCTCTTCTTCCCCATCAAGAAAAAAGTCCACTGCCAGGGCCTGTGCTACGAGCAGCCTCCTGGCGTCCAGAGACAACTCTGTCTGCAGGGTGATGAAGGGCACCTCTGACTTCTCTGATTGTTCCTCATCGCTATCTCGAGGCACCATCCCGTTCCTTACTAACCCTTGCCTCTGCTCTGCCTTCCATCTGATCAACATGCTAGTGTTTTTGGTAGACTCATGATTTCCCACAGACTCACTACGTTGGATGTATTTCTCCTTCACTTTCTTCAGCAGAATGGATCCATCTTTTTGTTTTTCTACATTCTTGATTTGCCAGAGTGAGCCCGCTGAGCTGTATAAAATGCCAGACGTGTTGCTATTGCAACCTTGAAGCTGGTTTGCACGGAGAGTGGCGTCTCCAGGGGAAATAGACAGTTCAGCATTGCTCTGCGACATGGGGCCCAGAGGTTGTGTGAGGAGGTTGGCCTGTGAGCCCAGTCGTCTCAAGTCGGACTCACTGTAGCTCAGACTTTTGCGATGGTAGAAGATGGGTGGCTCGTGGAAATGTCTGGGTAATGTGGGCGTGCCTGGTAAGCGGGGTTCCTTTGCAAACCACTCGGGGCCCATTTTCTCAATGAGGCTGAGAGTCATCTCTATGTCATGAATATCAGGAGCTTCCAGAATGTCTTCCTCGATCACCTGTCGATTCTCTGCAATGTCCAGCAGCAGCCTAGACACCAGCTGGACAATCTTTGGCAGGTGACTCAGCTCCTTCCTCTCATAGCCATGCAATATGTGTCTCTGGCGGTTCAGGTACTGGGACAGAGTGACTTGGTTGAATTTAGGCTCAGCACAGGAAAACACACTCCTCAAAGGGGCAAGGAACTGGACAAAGTCTCTGACGCACCGCAGCTGACCTCGGGTCTGGATGGAATCGGGGCGTTTAGCGCGCACATATAAAATAGCCTGGTTAGCATTCATCCTGGTAGTGTAGGCCAAGAAACATGCTAACAGCACACCTGCAGGGAAGAAAGGGAAATTAAATCCTTCATTGTATATCAGATGAAAGATCAGAGTGTCTGTCCTGAACACTTCCTACAACATTCCTTACTGATCTACCTGTTCTGCCAAGACCAGCGTGGCAGTGGACCGCTATCTTTCCCTCCTGCTGTGCGAAGGCCATGACCTTCACTATGTCCAGCAAAGTGGTGAGGTTGGCCACTCCATAGTCACTCCATCCAAAATTGTAGAAATAAACTGAAATGGTAAGAGGATTTCAGTTAAATCTGAGCAACAATACAGATATATCAGGAGTGTTTGTATAAAGCCCTTACTGTTGTTTTCCATGAAGACCTCTGGGCGGTATGAGAAGCCGCTCTCTGGCTCCAGAGGGTTTCCGCAGTTGGCATGTTCACCAGGTATCTGTAGGTTGATCACTGATTTAATACCATTCCTTGACACAGACACACACACACACACACACAAACAGAGACACAAACAATTAATTATTCTCATCTTCTCAGGTGCTGTGTGTAGTCAGGAAGCTGCTGAAAGACATTGAAACAAAGTTGTGTATACCTTTTGAATTGATCGATGATGTTATACTTCTCAATGATTTCTGTCGAGGGTCTGGACATAGCGAGGAGATGATCAGACACCCTAAAGCAATAGAACAAAGTTAACGTGGTATATAGATACTGAAATAGATTGTGTTTTTGTTGTACTATCATAACTACTAAATTAGAACAAGCGTGTGTACCAGGATGAGTAGAGGCCTTTTATGGCCTGCTGGTTATCACTCCAGTAACTTGGGTTGTCATACTTGCAGGCTTGACCTCCACAGCCGACTGTGCATTGCAGATGTCCAGGAATGACATAACGTATAGCTTCTCCGACTATTGTGTACCTCGCCCTGGGGGCTCTGACTGGAGTTATTATATGGGGAAAGAAGAGAACACAAATCTAAAAGTGTAAGTAATATAAATTACATGTTTATTGTATTTAATTTGCTCTCAAAATATATCTGGAAGCTATTAAATGAGTGGTTTTTATCATCAGAGTAAAATGCTATTAAAATCCTATGAGATATTTTCCTATCCTTGAAAGATAGTGCAGCACAAAGACTCCACCAAATGTAGATTGTTCTGTGACACCTACATGATTAAGATCAGCAGTGGTGAGTACTCAATTACAGTAAGGGTGTCTAATCCTTCTTTGGCATCGTAAGTCTGTCATGAGCGCACAATAAAAATAGCCACTAACACATTTGAGATGCATTCTTATGTTGTCATTCTTTAGTCCTTGACAGATACATTATATAGATGAGCAACTATCATTCATACTTACTGTATTCCATCAGAGCTCCACCTCTTGTCTTCGCATAAATGGCCATACAAACAGTCACACAGACTCACATCCACAGTCATAGCAGAGCCTGGAAATGCACATATCTTGTTAAACTATATTGTACAATTTATCATATGCATTGTGTGAACAATCTGCCCTGTAGAGCGTTACCGTAAGGCTGAAATACAGTACTATAATCAGTTTCCTAACAGTCTGGAAAAGGCATCTCGTGAATTCTCTATTGTATTATTTTTACACTGTAAAAGCCTCAGTCATCAATATGTGTTCATACATGATGAGACAAGCTACCACTTAAAAATACACATTTATCTCAAAGATCAACATCATAAATCATATTCAGTCAAGTGTAACACGGACATAATCTTTTTTTAAAGGATTGCAAACTGCTATTCTCAGCTGGTGGTTTTACATCAGCAGCTCATCACAGCACAACAGTCATTATCACGCTTCAAGTCCAATGTGCAAAATAATCAATAAGGTTAGAAGTAAAGACCAATCTTGCAATAAATACAACAAAATAGAATAAAGTACATACAAGACAAAAGCAACAACCGTGATTTACCTGTAGTAAGTGAGACGAGACGCTTGTAACCACCATCTGCGATCATAAATGGTTCACAGCTGCAGTTGCCAACACTTCTGATCTCCACAGTTCTGACGTTGTCTTTTCCTCTCCGGCTCTGTGGAAAGTCAATCCCCTGGCCTCACTTGATTTGATTCGTCTCAGATTATCTCTGTGTAGCGGGGTGGGGGAACACAAGAAACCCACAGGATCCTATGTGTTCCTTTTGTGGAAAGTTATCTATCTCACATGGATGACAAATCAAGCATGTAAATCAGTTGACCTCAAGAACATGTTGAAAAGTTGCAGAGATAGTGTGCTTTGTAATTAGTTTATTACTGTCTTCGGCTCTGGGGGGGAGGGGGGGGGTTAGGGTTACTGACTCCTCTTGGATTAGACTACTAATCTTATTACTGCAGGTATAAAAGCACCAACTCATACTATAGTGTTATATTGTTGAGAATACATTCCAACTGATTTTTTTGTTTTTCATGAGAGACTTCAGAGTATTTCTGCAATCAAACACATTTAAACCCTCATACCCTGTTGCTACAAATAGTGGGACCTTAGTGACAGAGCAAGTAGATAAAAACTGATCGGCTTACCTTGTACCTTGCTAAAGCTAGTTATGTTTAGGTTAGCGAGGAGAGATCAGTCTATGATGTACTGCATTTGGAGAGACTTCAAAGCCAATAATCCCAATGCAATTTTAAAATGCTGCTGTCAGCATTATAGTCAAAGCTGACAGAAACCCTTTCTATATCTAAGTTTGTGCCTACATTTGTAGTTTCTTGCATGTTCATCACTTAATGATACTGTCAAAAAACAAAGATATCGGTTGTGACTAAGCCTTCTTCTGTGGTGTTAAATGAGGTGCATGCTGATTGGATGTCAACCCATCTGGTCCCTTATATGAAGAGTCATAAATAAAGTCAGTCTCATATTATTGGATTGTCACACCAAGCTATGGGATAAGGCCCAGAGTAAATCACATGCATGACTTTGATTTTCAGGCATATCTCACCAGTGTTACCGTGAAAGATACCGTGGAGTGAAGAGCCAAGAGCCAACCTTTAGTTTAACCTTTTACAATGCATCATATTTTATAAATTCATCATAAGTTTATGATATAGTTCATATAGGTGTATATAGTGTAATGTAGTGCAGTAAAAAGTTAAATATTTACATCTGAGACATAGTGGAGTTGAAATATAAAGCAGAATAAAACGTAAACTCAAATACTTCCATGTTAAAGTACAAGTTTTAAAGCAAAGTACAAATACGCCAAAATTGCAAATCAAAAAAGTACATTACTTTAGTAAATGCACTTAGTTACCACTGACAACAGATCTTTTACCAGTAGACATGTTGATTATGTCATAGCAGGAAAAGCACATGTGTAACTGATATCATTACTGTTCAGTGTACAGTAAGTGAGCAAAGCCAGTGACCCAGCATGCACTAAACCAGGGCCATCATTAATTGTATTAAGCACACCTTTGCTTTTCCAGAAAGGACAGCTCAAATTGTCTGCTATGCCAGACGTGTTGCTATTGCAACCTTGAAGCTGGTTTGCACGGAGAGTGGCGTCTCCAGGGGAAATAGACAGTTCAGCATTGCTCTGCGACATGGGGCCCAGAGGTTGTGTGAGGAGGTTGACCTGTGAGCCCAGTCGTCTCAAGTCGGACTCACTGTAGCTCAGACTTTTGCGATGGTAGAAGATGGGTGGCTCGTGGAAATGTCTGGGTAATGTGGGCGTGCCTGGTAAGCGGGGTTCCTTTGAATTTATTGAAAAATTGACCTTACATAAATACTGTATAATATATGTTTTAACTCTCCTATAATAGGAACAGCGTTGCACTTTGGCGTTGGCTTTGGCGTTGCACTTTGGCGTTGGCTTTGGACTGAAGGATGCTGCAGGTCAGGAGTATATTTGGTGTTTGAGATATGAAGGACATCACAGAGATGCTGTCGGTCATTTTGGTTCTCAATCTGCTTTTGTTAACAGAGAAAATGTTTGCTCACATATATGAGCTGAACAGACTCATTCTTTGTGCGTGGCGTCTCATCAGAGGAAACTTTTCCAAGCTCCGGTAGAAATCGGGGAGGGAGAGAAGCTGATGTTGATTCTTCAGGGAATTATCGTATAGAATTATTATATAAGTTCTAGTTGCAGACTCTCTTAAACTTATTCTGCATTGATCAGCTCGATTTATTTCTCAATGATAGAACAATCTTGGAAGTGCTGACTGAATTCTGTCATGAGATCACGTGACACATATTTCCCCTTGTTATCAGAAAGGTTGGCCTTTGGAAAAGCACATTTGATTTCGGACAGCGTGGGGAAGTGCGCAACATTGAAGTTGTGTAGTTGTGTCTCAAAGAGACGGAGCTTCACACAGAATACTTTCATGTGCACAGTCGGCTCTTGTTCAGTGTTGAGATGACCAGTAAGATCAATTAAAAATGCCAGGTCTGACAAACATGGAGGGTCACTCAGCTCATGAGGAGGTCAGTCCTTCTTTCAAAAACAGGTTCATTTCTGATCTCAGGGAATAAAACCGCTGCAGCACTTTGTGGTAAAGTCCTCGTGCTCGAATTATGTTGTGCCCTTTAGAGTCGTGAGACCAAGCAGCTCTTCCGTAACGCAAAAGTTATCGTCAACTCCCCGCAAACAAATGAACAGCTGTGGTGACTGTCGCATCTGTGCTCTCATCACATGTAATCGAGTAAAAATCTAAAGCATAAGCTTTATCTGACACGTGATGTTTTAAGTTAGCTGACAAATCAAAACTGTGTTTCTGTGTTAGAACTAAGAAGTACAAAACATTCAAGCGCAAGTTTCTATCTGGGCCTTATTCCATTATACTTTTAGAATTTGCTGCAGGCCAATTAAAAATGGACCGGCGGGCCGTAGTTTGGACACCCCTGCTATACTGTATAGTGTTTTTATATGAAGATATAAATTCATTAACTTTTCCGACAGGTGGCAGCAGATATACAGTTGACAGCCACAACAAACGCCTCAAACTGAAATTTCCGTGCTCCACATATACAAAAAAACAAGGCCTACTGGGAAATGAGTTCAGTTCCTGACGTCGGTAAACCCTTTTTATTGGCTTCACATCCTACAAGTACTACATTTCCCGACAAGCACTGTCGCCCTGTAGGAGCAGTCCCAGCTGGTTGCGTAGGTGCGTCTCATTTCAACAAACGGACCGTTCAGCTGTTTCAAAAAAGCCGGTGTTGATCGCATGAATTTACCGGAAGTTAATCGTTTGTGACTTCAAAGTAAAATAAGAGAGCTCTGACACTTTAGGAAATTATCAATGGATGTTCACACACTATGAGTTCTTTCATACATGTTTATTTATCATCATTTTAGTACATAAACAAAACAAAAACAAAAACAAAATCAAAAACACAACCTCACATGCTCTGAACTCTGAAGCCTATTTTATTCGGCAATGGTTTTATTTTGAAAGTCACAACCAGAAGTTGTATATCCTCTTTCTTGTCTTGGCCGTTGGTACTCCTGCTCCGGCGCAATTGCTCCGACAAGCCGGGGGAGAGGTGAAGGAAACGCAGGATCTCAACGATGGAGCATTTTTAAGAGATAACGACGAGCTCCCCCGTCGGAGATAATTGAACAGAGTCATCTACATGACCAAAGAAACAGGACCGGCAACGAGAAACGCAAGCGTAACAATCATGCAATTTAAATACAGACGAATTTAAGCAACCGCTTCTTCTTCAAGGTTACACCGCTTGAAGACGCCCCAACATCCCCCCTTTATCGCAGATCAGCTGGCGTACGTTGGTTGATCGTCACCGGTACCGACCATGTCTGTGGAAGAGCAGGGCTACCCCGACGCTATGATATCGGTGGAGGCCGCGCCGGAATGGATGCGGGTTGAGATCGAGCGTCTCTCCCGGGAGCTGAGTGAGACCACGAACGAGAAGATCCAAGCGGCTGAGTACGGACTGGCGGTGCTGGAGGAGAAGCAGCAGCTCAAACAGCAGTACGATGACCTGGAGATCGAGTACGAGGCCGTCAGGCAGGAGGTTGACCAGCTGAAAGAGGTAGGTTGCATTTTTAAATCTCAGAATATACCTTTAGATATAATATCATATAGTATTTATAGGCCCTACGCATCAAACCTAAAACCCCGAATCTAATATTTAATTTGGGGCGTATACCCATTTGTTATACCAAGAAAAAAAAAGGTTTTATTTTGTATTTGTACGGCCTCATCACAATATTCCATATTAGGACTTAGTTTACTGTGACATTTGGTAAGGCATCTGTCTTTCATCCTGCAAGGTCAAAACTGCAGGATGAGGAGGGGATGCTACCTCTGTAGGCTGCTCCACACCCCACCCCCTCTTTACTTAGAGTGCCCCCCATTGCACTGCCACCTTTTTATTTATTTATACAGCTCTTATGGCCCCTTTTTGAAGACATTCCTGTCTGACTCACAGCTAGTCCAGGCCTGGTGTGTTTCCACCCCCACTTCTGTAATTTCGTAATCATGAGTAGATCTACCGACTGTACAGATATGACCATTATTCTAGGCAGTAATCTGCAATACTTTACTTTCCATGATTGATATGGGACAATACAATCGATCTGAGTAATTCATTATAGGCATATTTAAATTTACATGTAGAGACGACATTCAAAACCTTGATTGGCACTAATATATCTTGTCAAAGTGTCTCTCTGCTCAGATGGACTCTCTTCTGTAAACGAGAATTACTAGTTTAGTTGAAAGGGGCGGGAGTACGTTTGAATTTTGTACCTTCCCGCTCAGAAGAGAGAGAATAACTAGCAGAGGAACCCAGACGAGTTATGACCATGTGGGAATGGAAAGAATTTTGAGAGTGACGTTTCAAGCAGGGCTGGAGAGTCAGATAAAGGATGTCTCTGTTTTTCAGGACAGTGGCCAGACTTATTCCATACTGTTCTATTACATTTTCTTCACTAGAGCAGCAGATTGTCACTGTGTTGTAGTTTAGAAAGAGGAGAAGTATGGCTGTAGAGTGACGTTAGGCAGCCAGCGGTTGCAGCCTTTAACTCCTTCTGTGCCTACAAGTAGTCATGGAAAAAAAAATCTGATTCCCTCTTTAACACAGGCTTGTTCATGGTTGCTCACATCCTTCTTTGGAGATATGGGTTCTCCCCGGCCAGACAACCAATGGCTGAGAAAGCTTATTACTTTGCCAGAAATCTGCTCGTCTCTCCCTGGGGTATTTTTTGTGCGTTTCTGTTGAGAGACGCATGGAGAAAGGGGTTTTCAGCTCTCTGCTTCTTCCTCTTCCTGTGACGCTCTCTCTAGTTGTTGTTATTGTCTTTGGCAAAAAGGCCTCGCTCTGCATCAGAGGAATGACAGCGAAAAGATCTGAATAGAAGAAACCGACTGGAAATGGTCTGAAAGAGTAACCATGGCAGCAAACTAAAGCATACCAAATGAGCAGGGACACTTGAGAAGTTTCTTTTCTTGGTTTTTCAAAATATACTAGTTGAAGTTTTGTTTTAAAAAGAAGCTCTCATTGTGAGTCTGGTTGGACTCCCAGACTGCTTTCTTCCTGTCTCATAATAGAACACAAACATCCATATGTGTGGGTAATAACTTGTTTTCTCAAAGCTGTGGCAGAGGTTCTGTCTTTTGCCTCAGGGTTGGGTTATACTGGTTGTAGATCACTGATCAGATGTTAAGCTTTGAAAGAACATAACTATGTTCCTCTATCCCTCTACCCAACCCCCAGCCCAGCCTCTGTATGAAGGGCAGACGTGATGCTATCACTAGAGAAATACAAACACATTCTTCTGACATCCCTCTCCGCTTCCTCTGTATTGTCTGTAGAAAAACAGTAGATCGTGGGGAGCATACACAAGATAAGCTACTGTTACAACAGGGGCTAAAATACAAACTTCTCTTTAGTGTTTGGTTTTCACTCAAAATCTAAATGTATGATTCAAGATAGAATTGCAATTGTGAAAAGACAAATGTCATAGTTATAAGCCTCACAGTCTTTTGTTGCTCTCATTTGTGGGACGCTTTGAGGTAGGTCAGACTGATCAGTGCGGCTTTGTCTGCAGCTGTTGTAAAAGCACATAGGAGAGTTATTTCTTTGGTCAGGTATAAATGCCATGTTCTCTTTTTGTACACAACTACTATTTACACTGATGGCGGCCATGTTTGGATGTCTCTTCCCTATTCGAGGACTTGGACAGACGGGAATAGATTGTCTGGGAGATTTACAGGGTAGCTCAACACTGGACCCTCTCCAGTGACCACAAACCTCTCCTCTCACTTACTGGTATGCACAAACACAAGCATAAAAGACAATAGCTTAAGATTTGTGAGTATTCATAGCAATTTAAATGCCCAGATACCACTCTCAGGCTTTGTCTCAGGCTGGACGTAAACAGCCAATCAGAAATCATCATGACAGTGAGCAAACTCCCCCTGCCATTGAACCAATCCTCACCTACTCTTGGGAAAGGCACTTCTAGTCACACAGAAACGCACTCCCACATACACACTACTCTTAAGGGAGGAAGATGGAGGAATTCTTCGCAATGCTGTTGCTTAGTTACGGCACAGCTCTGTGCCTTAATTTGAGCAGCTGTGCTGCCTCCTCAGCAGGTGCTGCTTCCTGGGTTGGTCGGTGTTGGTCGGTGACTGCTTAGGGATCATCTCACGGCTCGCTAGAATAGTACATATTGTAATTGGCTGGAAGTAACCATGTAGTGTTTAATGGTATTCATAGGCTGTTCCTCCCTGTTCTTTGATGTAGCCATCATATTTGTATGTATAATAAATGTTACGGTCTTTGGCATGTACAGTACCTGCCCCCCTACTTTTCCCCTTTCTCATTCATTTCATAGCCCTCCAACCACACAATTATTCTGCTTGTCACTAGGGATACACTGCTATCTATATGTTGGTGTCTCTCTGTCCTTATGCATCTTCTCCCTTACTTACTCCATTGAAAAGTAGGTACACACTAAGCCGACTGTGTTTATTGATAGTCAACATTTTCTTAGCCCAATGGCAGAGTTTGCAGTACCTGACAGAGATATGCATCAGCTGGTAGATTATAGTAAATGTGAGTCACTTGGCCCACTGCCCTGTGCTACCACCTGGAGACCTGGAGTTTAACAACGCAAAGACTTTATATGTCCACTTGCCTGATTATGCATTTCTTTGTGATTCATGGAACCTTTCATCAAGGACGTTTGACAAACAGTACATTATAGCTTAAGTCAACAGCTGATTTGTACACAGTGAGCTGTCCCCTCTTGAAACAGTGCTCTGATAAAGGCACTCTTGCATGCTAGGCTTCTTGTGGAGATATGATAAGGCTGTGTGGACTTTTCCCAGTTATCAAGCAGATTGCAGAGTACAGTCTCAGTCACAAGGCAAAGTCGTTAATGACATTATACTACCCACAGTGGAAGGTGATGTTCCCTCAACTGTTGATGATATTCTAAAATGAAACCACTCACAGGGGTCACATCAGGTGACACACTTCTAACTGTTAATGCAGTTCTGATGGAAGTTCCGGCTCCTGTATATAGTTTGTGTCTGTATGAGAACCGGAGAGACTTTGGTAACCGCGATGGGCTTGATGTTTAGCCCCGATGCCTTTCTCTGTCTGAGTGTAATAAGATGGAACACAGTGGCAACAAAGACATAATCTTCTATCCAAAGACAACAGACCAATAGAGCACCACCCAGTCCCCACTTGTTTTTCTGATACTGGTTCTTACTTTTTGGGACTACAGACACTTGGACAATGGCACTTTAACAAAGGCCTAGAGCTCCTCGGCCCTTGTTGCACTGCGGCGAGTGTCCAAGACCGCACTGTGGTCATTCAGTCGCACACAGACCCCATTCCTCCTCTGCAACGCTCCCGTCGGTGAAGCGACAGCTGTGCACTACGTTGTGGAATTCAACCAGACAATCAGAACCCTAAATATTGTTAAGCTCAGTAAAACCTGCGTCCTCTGTGCTCGGCTCGCTGGCCCTTTGTGTGTTTGAACCAACTGGGGTTAACAGGTCTTGGGTGTCATAGATGAAGGGAAGGTTAAATGCCAACAGAACACAGTGTATGACAAAAGAGAGTGAGAGAGGCGTCCCATTGTGGTTACATTTGAAAGGATTGGGCACTTTTGTCCCCTTTTGAAATGGCAGATCACTAAGGGATATATCCTTATATGTCTTTAAACAAAGATGTTTGTTGTGACTAAGCCTTTTTCTGTGGTGTTAAATGGGTTGGATGCTGATTGGATGTCAGTAGAAAAATTCAAGGCCATAAAACCCATCTGGTCCCTTATATGAAGAGTCATAAATAAAGTCTCATATTATTGGATTGCCACACCAACAGCTGCTTTTTCCTCTTTTCTCAATAATTTTAGCCATTGTTATCTTATCATTAACTTCCATCCCATCCTTCGCTCAACTCACTGCACTCAATCATTGTCTTATTTCATCTGGTTTTCAGTCTGTGTTCAGTTATGTTTTTGCCTCTATCTGTGACCTAGCATATGCTAACCCTTTCAGTATTGTCTGGGGTATTCTTTTATCCATAATGTATTTTGCTGGACGACAAGTCTGCAGTTAAGGGGTAATCTTTTCTAAATGGCACTAAATAAAGTCCTAAATCCCCTACCCTCCGGGCCTAAGAGGATGAATCGCAGCAGCTATTCACAGGGCTTACGGAGGTCTGGGAGTCTGCCAGGCCCAGTCATACTCTGCAGCCTCCATAGCCAGGGACAGGTAGGTGCATTTTGGGGGTGAGGCTGGACAGAGGCTGGACAGAGGCTGGCAGGTGTTCTATGGTAACTGCAATAGTGTCTCTTTCCTGGCCCAGTAGCCTACTCCAGTGGCTCCCAAGCCCAGTAGACTGTGCTCTGACGGCTGTCAGGCTTTATGAATCACAGCCTCCAATAAGGATGTGCAAAATATTGTAAAGACCACCCACACAATCATTTTGTGAAAAACCGTAAATGTTATTAAGTGTCCAAACAGGCTGGTCTATCCACAAGATCCACAAGATCTGCATAGACTAATGTTGCCCTCTGGGTCACAGAAGGACGACCATATGGTTTTAAAGTAATGAAAGAATCGTTCCGCCCAGTTTTAGGTAAAATGGCACGCTGCTAATCCTTAATGATTTTAAGGGCTTTTGTCTTTAACGCCGATAAACAAAGTACCATCAGCATCCGTCCACAGTTCAAGTAGAGGAGCATTAGTACTGTTTGAGTGTTCCAGATCTCAGTGGGTAAATAGTTTGGACTGCAGGAATGTCTTTGGTTTCATGTGTAAAGAGTGGAGTGTTTGTGTAGTTAGTTCAAATAAAAATACTCATGCATTTGTCAAGTCCTGCTTTAACAATGGGCAGTGTAGAAGGATCATGTATTCAGCACTCTTGGTATGTAGGAGTTTGTTGGCTGAGGGTTTTCAATGAAACCTACACAGAGTTTCTCACCAAGCCTCTTAGAAGTTGTTGTTGCCTACCGAAAGAGCATAGCATTGCGACTTCCTAAGGAGTTATTATATATTCTCTAATTTTGTGTGCGCCATCAGGTCACACTCAAGGCACAGTATATATATATGGATGAAGTTATTTGTTAATCTAAATAAAGTATATCCATAAAATTGAACCCAACATTTTTGCAGCAAGGAAGTTGATGATTTTATTTTGAGTGATACTTTTTAATGTGTCTGTTTAGCCCCCATATGCAAAGCCTACAGTTATACAAAGTTAAATGTGTACCTTTTTTTTTAATTACCCTACACCCCAGGGTTTAAACATTTCTTTGAAACATTTGCAGAAGTCAAAAGTGCACGCAGAGAAGCTGTATGGCAGCCCAGCAGGGTCATGATTGTACCAGTGTAATCCAATTACTGAAGACCAGGGCCAGATCAGGCTAGAGTCCAGGCTAAAAGCAGAGCATGAGGTCATAGTAATAGCTGTATGCTTGCGACAGTACAACAGGGTTCTCTCAGTCTCCAGTCTCCCTTCTCCTACACTGCCTAAGGACTAGGCTATATAAACCATTAGAAATCTGTCAACCAAGAACGCATTGTGTTTGCACGTGTCTGAGCTAGATGTGTGTGTGTGTGTGTTTGTAAGAAAAATACAATGGCTACTTATCCCATTTCTCCTGCGTGTCCAGCTGTCTTTATCATGTAGTTTGATTGTGTCTCTTGCATCCTATTTTGTTCTTTTACCAACTGATTAAATCTAAGCTAACCCTTTTTACTTTTATCACCACAGATATGTTAGATATTTAGTGTGTTACTTTTGTATTAAATTGCTTAAAATTATTATTTGCAAGCTTTTTTATGACCATGGTCTGTGTTGTGGGGGGGGAAGCACTAGCCTGAGTGCTAGGTAAGTTTGCTCCACAGTAATAATTCCTTGTTGTATACACTTTTGATAACTCAGGATATCATGTTACATAATATCGGATAGGTACTCTATTTTCCCATTGACACACGTGGTCTATGAACTGCTATTCAGTTTAGTTAATGTCAACTTAGCCAGTTCAAAGTAGGGTCATATTTATTTGTATTGAGACAGTGGTGTCTTTATATAAACATATGAATCAGCTAGGCGTGTGGGTAGTGTACAAGTTTTTATGAACCTCGCCTGCATCATTACTTTTAGTCTTTAGTCCGTGGGCTGTATCGGATTGCCCACACACCTTCCTATCATTTGTGCCACAGAATCCAAGCAACATGATTGACACAGAATGACACCCTCCTATAAAAATGTATGGCTTTGTGTTGTTGATAAGATAAATGTCTGTGTTTCCTGTAACCATAAAAGGCCTCTCACTGAGTCTCGGCAGAGCTCTGCTCCATCAAATCTTTCTTCTTCCTTCAATTGAACTGAAGTCAGAACGCACGTCCTCTGACCCCTGCTCTGCATCCTGTTTACTTGTGAGGAGTCTGGCTTTTTATAGCACATAGGAAGTATATGAAATATGCCTCTTTATCAGTCCAGAAAGTATCCTGTACAGTCTGTAAAGCCCACCGAGACAAATGTGTAGTTTGTGATATTGGGCTATATAAATAAATGTGATTAACATCAACCCTTGTTATGCCTCAAAAAGCTGTCCATCTGTAGTTGTCCATCTGTGTGGGTGAAGAAGTGCTAAACCAAATGAAATTTGCTTTGTAAGACTTAACTAACATCCACATCCCGCGTGCATTGGGACCTTTTTTTAACTGGATAGGGGTTGATTTGCAAGTTTCCAATCTATACACTAATCTAATCTTAACACGCATTGCAAACCAATTGCAGACACAAAAATGTTGATGTCTTTTTAATGACTTTCTGAAATCAGAAGTCCACATTTCCCCATATTGTGATACGCTTTACTCTCCTGGGCTTTGACACACAAAGACTATATGGAGGTTTTTCCCACAGGGATGTTTTTATCCCCTTGTGTTGAATATATCCCTAAAAACAAAAGATATGAGATGGGACCTCAACACCCCATGCTAATTAGCATATACAAATAGCAGGAATAAGCTTTTATCAGCTATAAGAGGACAGATGGTGGCTGCCCCCCGTCCCCAGATATACACGCACACATATCCAAAGGATTTAACTTGCCACACCCATATCCTTCGACTAAATGGGAGTTTTGTTGTTCTTCTCTGCAGTTTGGCCCTGGGAATTCTGTAGTGTTGTGCAGTACATGAAGATATCAAATGTAGACAGATAGGCAGTCTATGTTTACATGAGTACATTCTGACACACCCCTCCTTTGGTTCTTCTGAAATTCTACATAGTCCACTCATCTCAATTAGCTTCTAACTGGCAGAGTAGTGCTTCCCATCTCGCCTAAATTAGTTAAACCAGAGGGCAGACAAACTAAACAAACATCTTCTCGTTTTTAACATTTATCTTTTCAAACGTTGGCAACCCTCATTTTTAAAGGATTGTCCCTTTGCCCTGGGGAACCTTTTTAACTTTAACACCACAGTACAATAATAGAACAGCAGTACATCTACATTCTCCCCACACTCCTTACCCACACCCACCTCCACCATCCTCCGACTACCCCAGGCTCCTATTTTAAATAGGCTAGTGGGTCTGGGTCCCCCTGTTGCAGTGTGTCATACCCAAGTGTCATAGAGCCCACGCTTTGAAACCCTCAGGCATGGTTAAAAAGGGGAGATAGAGGGAGGAATTTGGAATAGAAAAGGGGTGAAAGGGAGGGGAGATAAGAAGACGTAGTTATATAGTCAGGCAGGGGGTTGCCTGTACAGCAATAATAACATTAGAGTTTGGGCTCAGAGACAGCGAGGAGAGGAGGGGTTTTAATTGGATGTGTGCCAGTCTCTCAGGGGTCCTTGAGAAACGGGGATAGCCAACTGAGAAAGGGAGAGAGGTTTGGATGGGAGGGGCACCGGGCAATGCCTGTGTTTCCTATGGGAACCAGCTCACTCCCTTTTTTAAAAGGGAGAAGAATAGGGGTTCCTCTATCAGCTGACTTAATGAGTTTAAAGTGCTGGGATTTTAAATGGATAATAACCAGCTATCTCTTTTTTTGTACAAACAAAGCTTAATAAATGTGTATCTCATAAAAGAGCGGTTGGGTGTTTTCCAGCATTTGTTCAGGACTTAAGGGCATTGTGTTAGGGTTAGACTTGTCTTTCATCTCTTTTCATTATTTTACTTGAATGCTCTGTTGTTGGAGAGATGTATAGGTATTGTAGATTTGACCAAGTGTGTTTTGAACATGGAATGAAAGAACTTATTATGTAACGCAAACCATAGACAATCATTTGTCTATGGACAATCATCAATGCCTTTACTGTTTTCGTTTTTAGGCCTTAATGGTAGTTGCAAAGTGGTGGTGAGGCTACTCAGCCTTCAGCTCATTCTTTACAAACTGACATGGTCTCGTATGGAAGACTTGCCACACTGACCCAAGATTTAACCTCACTGGTAGAGAGAATGTGCGTACAGTCACATTCAAGATTTAATTACTGCACATTGGGAAGGGAGGTCATTAGTCTGGGTCTGGCCCGGAGTAAAGGCAGGACCTCCCCAAGAAACCATCTTCTGGCTTTGGGAGGGTGAATGCAGAGATAGGAGAGGGGAGTTAGGGACAGCACAGAGACCATGAGATAACATCTGCCTTGTTTTGTGAGTGAAGGAAAATTGGATAACTAGTGATGAATAGTTGCATTTTGATGGCAACATACAAGGCACCTTAGATGGAAAACCTCAGGAAGAAGGAAAATCGAGTTTCGACCGTCCCTCCCCCATTCTGTCAATGCTTCACTCTGATTGATTAGACATGTCTCGGCACTAATGGGTGAGTCTAGGATGATGAGGGGAAACGCATTAGGGTCTCGTATACAACAATACTCTAATAAATGATTATTGTAAAGGTTAAAATACGGGTTAGGGTTTTGATTTTATACTGTCTCTGGTAACCGTGAACAAACACAAAAACAAATAGATTAAACGTCTACTTCACCTTCCCCTTCTTACTGCTAACCCGACTTTGGAAGAACATTTAATCACGTGTTTGGGCTGTGTGTCTGAGTTCACAAGCGTATGCATGTGTATGTGTGTGTTTATATTTTTGCCTGGCCCCAGCTGCGGCCCCAGCTGCTCCCCTCCTCTGTCGCTTATGTCAGTAACAGCGAGGGGCTGTTCAGCTGTGCAGGTCATACGTAAAGACTCCACAGGGAGCAATGTCTTTCAGGAAATATGTTGAAATACACCCTAAATAGAGACTCAGTCTAATTCTTGTTTACTATGATTTTGGCTTGGCCAGATGGCAATGAGCAAAAAACAAAAATACTTCAAAGCATGAGGACTAGCAAGCTCTTTTTGCAAACAAATCTCAAATTGGAGAGGTATGGCACGTGGGTGAGAACTGTTGCCAGAGAAAGAGGGAGGAGAGTTAGCTGTGCTAGGCTGAGCTCTGAAACCGCCATCTGTGTTGGTGCCCTGACTCTACTGACCGCCTCTCGCTCTGTCACTGTAATTGGCATAGTAACCATAACAACGACAGTTCCCCTGGGGTGCGGGCGCGTGGACCTGAGGGATCTCATCCAGCAACTGAGTGTCAGGCAGAAAGGGGAACCGACAGGCACACAACAGGCAGGCACCGATAAGGCTGTCTTTGCATTGCAAATGATTGAGGTTGTGAATGCCTATAGCTGGTGTTGGTACGTAACATTGCCAGAATATGAACGATGATAAAGAGCTCAGAATCCAGCTCAGACGCTGATATGGTGGTGCAATATATCGGACCTATTGAATCTCTGCTCTCCCTTGAGACATTGGCTTTTCCCCCCGTGCTGTAGCAGATTTAGCAACTGAAATAGACCCGATAAACAGCAGTCAATTAATTCACAAGGAAGCATCTGTCTTCATTTCTATAAGATTAAATACTGAAGACAGAAGTAGAGTTTAAAACAGTGTGGTTCATTTCTCGAGTCAAGACGAGCCTTCTCAGGAAACATTCAACCCCAACTAAATCTGCTTTTCATGTAAATGTTGATAGTGGAACATGGTTCGTTTTTAGATCGTATTAGTTCGTATTTCACTCATGAGTAGCATGAAAATGACCTATGTAAGAAGTGCCTTTCATCTTATATATCATACACTGAAGGCTAAATAAACTGCTCAGACTCAGTTTGTTTCGCTCAGTGCCAGAGGCATAATGACTGTTTTACCCTTTAATAACAGAGGAGCCAGTCCATGAACACCCACAGTATAGAGCCTTCGGGCTGACACAGACACTATAATGGCAGTGGTGGGCTTCATTGTCTTATCTTTGCAGGTGTTACACCTTTTTATAAAGGAGATATATTTTCTGAAAGGTCCTGTCTTTGTGATGAATATATATGTAGCATGTTTTAACTTGAGATCTGACCAAAGGCTGATTTCATACAGAGTCTCTAATGCTGAATTTATAATTAATGGCCTGTGTGAAGTCGGAATAAAATATGAAGTGTTTTCCCCGGCGACATCTGATGAAAGCAGTAACTAGTGCTTAATCTTTACAGCCTGATGCAAGCAGGGAAACTGTATGTAGAGATTTTGTATCACTATGCTCCTGCATCCCAATTATTTTTATGGTTGAGGACGACCTCTGCAGTGAGGCGTGTAAAAGGGCCTCATGAGTCTGATTTAGTACATCACTCATACGCAGATACCTGTGTGTGTCTCTGTGTGTACATGTTCTGCTTTAACTGCGTGTGTCTACCTTCTCCCAATGGCTCCATCCCCTCTGGCGATCTCTCTTTCTCTGTCCTGCCTTGCATTGCAGGAGATTCCAAATCTGGCAAAGCTCTGTTGTTGTTTTTATAGGGTTCGCGCCCTTTTATTCTCATTATGTATATCGTTCAGCCAGTACACTTGAGGCTAAATCTTTTATTTTTTAAGGAAATATTTATCTCGTAAACTCGCATGTGGTTATTTTTCTCTAACCTCTGCCTTCTCATATACTCTGTAGTGTATTCATTGCCTTTAGTATGCAGCGCATCGCCTGTACGTGTTGACAACATGAGTTGCATACAGTGTTGGTGGAACCCCTACGAGGCCTCGAACAGTCAGAAGGAAGAGCAAGCCCCAACATGGAAACACCAGGTGCTGCAGTATAGCTGCCTGCAGGGCAAAAATTGGAAATGGTGTGTGTGTGTGAAATTGTCCAGGCCTGTGTGTGAATAATAACCCAACGGCTCTGTGCTATGCAGTGAATCAATGTGGCTCTCTGCCAGGCAACAGCTAGTATCTCTGCCTCCATCGTTCGTATTTCCCTCTCCTTCTGTTTGGCACATATACCGCCTCCCACACATCGAACTGTATGACAGTTTCTTCTACTTATTCTGGAATTACTCCTTATAATGTTACCGTAGTAAATCCCTGCTTGAGAGGTGCACATTTTAGACTTGCTGATTTGGTGAGAAACTGACAGTGAAGCACGAAGGGGAGAATTCAAACCGGTGTTGAGTTAATCATAACCTCCAAGGATTTGTCAAGGCATGAAAGCGAATGTCTGTCTTTTCTATTCAACCATCCGACTGAAGAGTAAAGTCTGAAGTAAATAATTAGCTTCTCTGTTACTCATTATAGCAGGTTGTCATTGGCTTTGGCATAACATGCCCTAATCAGCAGCAGTGCTGTCAGTCAATTGAGTTAACTAAAAACAAGCGTACGCTGCCACGGGACATGGGTCGCATTCCTCACAAAACCATGTTATACAGAACGCTGAAAAAACACGGGGAGCTATTATGTCCTAACGAAATGAAGTGTAGTGTAGTGACACGGTTGGTGTTAGAATAGTGGGTCAACCTGCAGTGCTAGGTCAGGCGTATGTGTTGCCCCAAGAGATCTTTACTATGAAACAGTTGACAATGGACAGCTAAATATAGAATCAACACACCTCGAAGCAATATGTCCCTTCTAAGTGGCTGGCTGCACAGTGGCCTGTGAATGGAGATGGAGACGCGGACGGAAGTAGGGTAAAAGAGAGCATGCCTCTGTTTATCATCACTACACGTGAGCTGTGATTCACGAGGCAAAAGAATCCATTTTGTGTTTTTACTCCACCTCTCTTCCTCCGCAATCGCCTACAATGACAGCTCTGACACTGACCAGCCTTCAGTGTTGCTGGAACACTGCTTTGGCATCCAAGGTCAACCCCAACACTCTCACCATCTGTATGACTAACTAAATTGATCTCAATGACATAGTGTTATATTGTTCGGCATCCGTCAGAGGCTGTCTTTGTCATAGCACAAGAATGCTGCTTTAGAGACCGAAAATCTCAGCTCAACATCAGCCCACTCTGGTCTACAAGTCTTGCCAAATGCATGTCGCATTTCTGCATCTCGAGGTTGTTCCGTCTGATATGTCACAGTAGGCATGCGCTACTGTGACCTATCTGGCATCATCTAGTGAGATTATCATGTCAGCATTATGCCTCCAAATCAGTTTTTGCATGAGGGAAGCCATTTTACCATCTTTTTTTTCCTGTCCCTTTTAGATTTACATGTGGGCCTTACCTCCACATTATGCAGATGTGGCTTCATTTTCTATGGCTATGCCAAATTATTTTTTGAGACTTTTGTTGGAGCCATTTTTCTTTTGCTTTTCACTGCCACTGACATGTTTACTACCAGTCTTTATGAGTCTGGCGTTTAACTCTCCCATGTTTTGTCAGTGCCTGTCTCCAGGTTTGTGTTTGTGCATGTCTTTCTATCATTTCTAGTCTTTATCTTGTGGTCGCATCAACCAATAGAGAATACGTTGGTCCCTGACATGTACGGCTAAGCAAAGGATATGGCTAACTTCTAGTTTAGCTTCTTTCAATCTGGCTCAGCAACAAATAAGCTGTCTGACTCCTCTCCCTGTCTTATCCTGTTTCCATTACTCCATATCTGTCTGCCTCTCCTCCTGCAGCAAGCTTTACTTTCTTATTAACTCCAGGCTGTGAGACCACAGGGGGCTCAATGGAAACTTTAACAATAACATGATTATAGCGTGACCACAGGAAAGAATCGGATCCCAATCCAGAGAGTTTGTTAATTGGGTTTTGGTCTTAAAACAAGGGTTTCCAAAAGGGACTCACTCGTATTGATTGAAATACTCCTGGCCTCTTTAAATCCAGCCTTGTGTACAGATCGTGTGTGTGTTAATTTAAATGTGCCTAGTGGTTTTATTGTTCACTGCTGACGGTCTCTACCTGCTCACTATTCTCACTTCATGCCAGAAACATTGTTCTTAGCCAGCGGGACAGAAACCTAAAAATAGAATTTTAGATTTGGTTTCTTGAGCTCCACAGGGCCTCTGAGACGGGCAGTATCGATCTGCTTATCACTTGTCAGATACCCAAAGCCCTTCTCCCTTGTGCTCTTGACTCAAAGGATCGGAGAAACATGCGCAGGAGGATCCTGAGCCGTGAAAACCACTGTTAACTCTGTGACCTATATTCTCTCTGCTTTAACATCCTACACCATGTAGGGTGTTGAAAGTCACCACCAGGATTGTAGCCTTCCGAGCCCAGGGTTAAGCATTCCCCCTCTATTCCTGAACAGCAAAAACATAGCAAAACAAAAAGATGCGCTTGTCTCACCTTCTAATCAGCAGACTTTGCCTCTGAAGGCTGTGTTCTCTGTGAGATTAGAGGACAATGCAACGATTATACAATGTTCCAACCTGCTTTGAACACAAATGGACAAGCAGTCACGCTGTCGTAGCAACATTTGTTTCGCTGAAAGATAAACCTGCAGATAGCGGATTGAGTTGGTGTAATATAAACCTCATTACCAGAGAAACCAGTGTTTTGATATAGGCTATACTTAAGACTAAAAATGAAGGCATAGCAACGACTTCCTTCCTCAAATTAGTCTGCATTCATGCACCAAGTCTTTATTTATACCTCTGAAAGTTTCCACGTGTTAATCTTATGACTAGGGTCGTCAGATCCTCTGTTAAGGTGTGAGCAATGTGGGGAAGTGATACAAATAATTCTGATGACAGAGAAGGTGGTGACTCGCCTCATTTTATCCATCATCCTCAATCACATGATTCTTTTGATCACTGATTATGTACTTTGATCTCCACATGGCAGCCCACAGTATGAAGACCAGCCCAGCATGGTGTCTAACCTCAACCCCTCATCTATGCACTCATCTGGAATCATCAGGTTCTATAGAGGGCTAAATCTCTTTGAATTATTGACTTTTCCTTTATGTAGCGTTAATGTAACCATTGCCCCCTCAGAGGAAATCCAGTCCAGATAGCGTGCTAATGACTAAAGACCTGCCTTTGATTAGCTTTACAAGAGATTAATAATCCACGGCTGCTCACATGCCTAGTGTGGAAAAAACTGCAGCATATGGCAAACTAAAGATGAATTATAAATTGGGTGGGCAGCTCACTGTGGGATTACAGGCTTGGTCGCGTGCATCCACAATTTAGCCTCCCTAAGAGTAGGCTAAACCCACGCTTTGGGGAGCTGAGATTAAAGGCCTTGGGTCAGTGGGTTTTGGCTTGGGTCTCTGCTTTTATGTTTGAAGGACAGGCCTCTTAGATTGGATTGATCGGAGCCCCTTCGATGTCCATCATACACCAAGATTATAATGATGGGATTCCCCTGGTTTCTGATTGGGTTAATCCTGTCTCTTGCAAAGACTTCCTCATCAAATAGTCTCCTGCTGATTGATGGTGTGGTTTTTAGAGAGGAGGGAGGTGGTAGGGAAGGTATGAGGAAAGTTATTTTAATAGATCCTCTTATCTGGAGTTACGGACATTAATTGTTTATTGACAAACTTTGGCTGTCAATAAAATGTCAACCTTTCCCTCGGGATAAATAAAATCTAATCTTATGTTATACCTCCATATGAACCTTTGCCTTAAGATAAGTAAAGCACCTCCCAGAGGTTAGGGCACCATGACTACTAATATGATATTTATATGAATGTTGTGTAACAATTGTGAATTATATTCATATTCATATGCTTGCTAAATTTCTTGAGGAATCGCTTGATTTTTTTGGTTCATAAAATGTCCTTTAGAGTTCCCTTCAACCCAACTTATATATAACTTGATATGTCCAAATATGTAGTTTGCCACAGATGCAGTTCCTCATGTTACTGACAAAGTTAACACCATTTCAAACTGCTGTTGCTTCTAACGCTAAATAAAGCATATTGCGTCCCAGTAGGAGGGTTTAACTGTTCATCTTTGCTATCTCCCTGTTTGGATTGTCATTTCCCTCGAATGTGAGAGATAACGTAGCCACCCTGCACGAGACATGATATCACGCACTTCTGTAACCCACTGAAATAGTTTTACACGTTCGCATATTCGTCTTAAGACCTGCAAGTAGGCCAGTTCAACTAATGCAAACTCCAAAAGGTTCATTCCTCTAAAGGAATTACTAGGATTAATGCAATGCGCATTCAAACAGAAAATCCTGCAGCAGCCAGTCGCATGCAAATGTATGGGGGTATCAGGTCAGAGAGAAGAGACAGCACTGCAGCTGCAAACAAGGTCAGAGCGAGTGCCTCAGGTGATTTCAGATTACCGCCTGCACTCCAGCTGTGAGGCGAGATGAGAATCAGAACTTTTTCATTGGATCACTGGTGGCTACAGGATTGGAAATGAAATCTCTAATCATGGGGATGATTATTTTGAGAAGGTGGAGAGTAGCCTAACCTAGATTCTGTCTCCCCCTCTCTGTTTATATCTCTGTTCATATTTTGAATTTAAACAAACGGTGAAACTGTCTTTCATATTGCACAGTCAAACTGCCCGGTTGATCTCGGCCTTTTAGCTGAGAATATCCCTCTAAAGACGATAGAAGCCTGAGCCTATACAGTATGTCTTCCGTAGTTATTTAATCTTCATGAATTTCATCCCCCTCGGGCAATCCATAAAAATCAAATATCTGCTGACCTTGCCGTACTCTGCTATGATCTCCTAAGGTATTAAGAGCATTAGAATACAGGCCTCCCATGATCACCCAGACACTAGTCCATTTGCTCTACTTTTCCTGTTTGGTTTTCCCATCTGTGGAGTCGCTGCTGAGCACGTGCAGGGGAGGCCAGCGTCCTGTGGGGAGGGGAGGGAGAGATGGGGGAGCAAGGGGGAAGACTGTATGATGCAGCCCAGATGGAGCCTAACTGATTATCTCTGCGGGGCGATGGCAGTATTTTGGGAGGGTTTTGAGCCCCTGTCCCCAGCTGAACCACAGTAGTAGAGATTAGTGTCACTTTTAAAATGGATGAATCACAAAGCAAACTTTTGTTAGTTACAATACTGATATTTAAAGTTGAAATAGCCAGTTAATAGGTCTAGTTTTGCCACTGAAATGGTGTTAACAATGAATTGAAAACATTTCTTCCCTTCATTTCTAAACAACTCTTTTCCTCACTTATTGTATCTCCAGGCCTTTGGACAAGCATACTCCAACCACAGGAAGGTGGCAGCGGATGGGGAGAGCCGTGAGGAGTCTCTTATCCAGGAGTCGGCCTGTAAGGAGGCCTACTACGAGCAGAGGGTCCTGGAGCTGCAGTCCGAGGTCCGCCAGGCTCGCAACATACTCACCAATACCCAGTCTGAGAATGAACGCCTGAACACCATCACCCAGGAGATGAGAGAGGTAAGAGTGTGGGATACACAAACAGAATGATTACACAATTATTCCTGACAATTGAATCTGCTCAGTTCAGTCAGCCGGTTATGTCTCATAGGACGCTACTAATGCACACTGTACATATGATGTTCGAAAGGTCAACACACGAGGACTGGGTAAAGCCACTGTATCATGATCAGGTCTTTTTCTTGCGTCATTACTTTGAAAATGAACTCTCTTCTGAGTTGAAGCAGAGGGTTTGTGTCTGCTCTTGTTTGCCTGCAGCTATTGAGAACAACGGGTGTGTTTGTTCATCTTCCTTTTATTTTTTTATGTATCTGAAGCTGCAGAAAACATAACAGATATTCATCATTGATCAATCTCAAGAGTCTTGCATAACTACTGCACATGCATTCATTCGCCTCTGATACTTTCAATGTCGCTGTTCCTGGCCTGTAGTATTCAGGGTGTGATTGCAGAGTCAACAACTGGGATGTTTCTGACATGCTAAGACTGATCCCACTGTATTGGCTGTAGCTCAGAGACCAACACCTTGCCTTCTAGCTTAATGTGATCCTCCAAACTCTGTTTTGATGCAGGGTGGAGTTATAATTACAGATGGAGGGAAAACACCGAGGTCGTGGGAAACATGCTCTGTTGCAAAAGATGGCTTTATCGTACCTGAATAAATGAACTATTATTATCTCACATTGGTGTGAACCGTTGAATGACAATAGTGTTTAACCTGTTGCCCCAGCTGTGGCATTAACAACATGCCTCATTATAAAAAATAAAACTCCACTTTTCTTCAACATTAATTGGCAAGCCATCATCCAGGAGTTGACGCGACATCTGAAACTGTAAACCCGGCCGGTCCGACTGCATTCGACACACAAGCTACCAAAAATCATTAAAACAGGTAAGCAGAGCCTGACTTCAAACAAAGTCTGCAGTTACTGAATGTGTTTGAATGCAGTGGTTCCGCCCGGGTGAGGTAGGTGAATCAGAAATGCCACTCTCCTAAAGAACTAGAAAATAAAAAACAAAAATTGTATTTTATACATAGAATATATATTTAATAAAAAACAAAAATTGTATTTAATACATAGAATAGATATTTTGGGGGATTTGTTTTAAATAAGACGGCCTATTTGAATACAGATATCTGTTATGCGCTGTTAGGGGGCCCAATCGGGACGACAACGAAGAAAAGTACAAAATAATCGCTAAGGAGCCCGAATACGGACGGCGAAATTAAGACCGTTAGGGAGTCCATAGGGAACGATAGCACCAACTCAAGTGTGTATATATTGCATGTATAAAAGCGTTTATATAGTAGTGTTGTAAATATTTTCTTACAGTCTTAGAACGTAGGATTGTCGAGGCTCGTTGATATGTAGGGGTGTGAAGTAATTGCTACAGTGCTAAATAGAACGATTTTCGGCACTATCGGAGCATACCCTTTACACATTCTAGCAAATATTTTCATATCCTACTCTCTTAAGCTTCCCTAACTATCATAATGCTAACCGTTATTGTCTGCGCCCCACTTTGGACAATGTCTGACCTCTTCACCGCCTCTATTTACATATAATCACAGCTAATCGGCCTCATTAGGAGAGACAAGTGTGCAGTGCAGAGTGTGGGCTGTGTCTTTGCCAACGGCCATGTATGTGTGATTTTACGTGATGGAGCTAGTGATGAGGACATTGCATGAAAAGGAGAGCAGTGCAGGTTGAAAGATGAGAGAGGTACGAAGCTTTGAAGAATCCCGTTTGACATAAAGACAGGGAGACATGAAAGGAGGAAGAGATGAACAGGGTCTGACGGGAGAGCAGAGGGAGCCGCTCACCTTAAGAACTGTTTCTTTGGTCTTTGCGTCCCTTGACAGCCAAGTAAGGCTAGAATAATAAAAAGGCAGGTTTGAAGTATCATCTTGTTTGAGGATTTTGGCTTCATGAGAAGAGAAGGAAAATACTTCTCATGTTAAATTTAACTCATGTTTCTAGTTAGGTGCAATGTGCATCACATGCTGCACCAGGAAGGAGCTCAATGTCGTCATATCAGTATTTTGTGCAGGGATTCTTTGGTTCCAACAACACTTTACCACAGTGTTGTTGCTCATTCCATGCATATCTCCCACCCAATAAAAGCGTTGTTTTGTTTAAAGAATATGAAATAGGCCCATGTGCTTCTGGGCTTCACATTTAGCATTCTGCAGTATGACATTCGGCTCTTTCTTCCTCTCTGTATAATGCTCTCGCCATGCGGTTGTTAACCCAAATCTTCCCGTGTTCATGCACTACAGATTAACAGTAGCTACGTTTTGCAGGTCAAGTTGATAATTCCAGTGTAATTGAGAGGGAGGCGAGTTAAAAAAGGGGCTCCCCTCCACAGTGAGTCTAAAGTCTTTGGCAAGCAACTGCAGCAATCACTGATGTTTTCTGTGAGTCACTGCTTGAGGCAGATGTCAGCCGCGTGTCTTACTCAGATTAGTGAAACAAACTTAAAAATGCCATGTCCCTCAAAACGACTTAAGTTCTGGAAAGCTCCCAATTCCACTATAATTAGGTCAGCTGCTGCTCAGCTCTGCATCTAAGTAGGTATAAGTTGGAAATAATGGAAGCCAGATGTGCCTCACTAAAACAGAACGCAATTTGTCCTATATTATAACTACCCTGTATAAAACTTTACTGCCTGCAGTCGTTCAAGAGACGTTATTATTTTCTACATAGACACTATGCCTCTTAAATCTCCCACCTGAGGTTTGTCACTCCTTTTATATATTATTCTAACATTTGAGAGGAAAGGGAATGTAGTGTTTGCAGCACATCTGATCCGCATGACAGCTTTTTCTGCTGGTGCCATTCCCATTACTCCCTGATGCTGCATCATGGGCCCTGGCCAGCTCTAATTGGCTAGATAAAGGGGGCTGCAGTGTAAATTGTCTCATGTATAGGAGATAATGACACCCATCTAATGGTACTTCTGTGGGTGCTAGGAGAAGTGTGTGTGTGTGTGTGCGTGTAAGGCAGGCAAACGGAGAGAGCCTGTGCACTGACTGGCATTGTGACGAGACTGACGGGACTGAAAGAGGCCTTTGTCTCCTGGGTTTCAAATTAGCCCTAAAGCTTAGGCAGGGAGAGAAAGGGGGGCACTAGGAGATGATGAGAATGGTAAGAAAGAAATCCGTTAGCAGTAGGAGAAAGGCTTTAATGAGAGTAAATCCAGCACCAGTTGTGGACCGTGCTTCTTTTCTGGGACTGCATGGCTCATCATAATACGTCAGGAGGTTGATTGAACAATCATGGAATGCAACTGACAGTTGGGCTGTAACCGTTGCCTTTTTGTGTTTGGTTGAAAGATGTTTTTTCTTTTGCTCCTGCATATCGACATGGTTCCTCTGTACAGTTAAGATGCATGTAAAGTGGGAGCTTTCGTGAGATCGGTACAGAAAGGCAGCTTGCGACAGGCTTACAGAATGTCATTTGATTGTTTGTTAGTTTACATATCAATCACTAGATAATGTCATTATTCCCCAGATCTGGAAGCTTCTCTCAGTGTAAAATTGCTTTTGTCTCTGTACAGATCATTGAATTCACAAGCATTCAGTTGCAGTATTTCAGCTGGATACTGACATCACATTCAAACCTCCCAGGCATGCTTTCATTACAAAGCATCAGATGTTAGCCCCGAGCACCGATAAGACATATTTCACTGCTACGCTACGGTCTACAGGATTAAACCTCCACAAAGAGCCAGTAACATTGTAAGGCAGCGCACTCTAATAGGCATGACTTCATTAAATTCAATTTCATCTCTTGAGAGGAATGTGCCTACAGTGATGGCTGCCATTATCATCACATAATGGGGGATCCCCATTGCCTGCCTCTTAGGAAATATTCAAGCAAAGCCAAAGATGAAGACGTTTAGTTTAGTTGTGTTTCTGATCAATCCCCGTAATGTGGAGGCCTTTCAAATGTTAAACATGATTGGTTTTTCCACCTCGTTGACGCAGTCGACGGAGCTGTCAGACATTTGGCTTTCCACTTAATTCAAGTGCAGTTTGAATTGGCTGGATTAAACACCTGGCGGAGAGAGGGGGATTGAGAGAGGGAAGTATCTGCATCGATGGGATGAGCGTAAGAGGTCGGGAGAGTGCAGAAATATAAAGCTCATGAGCCCTTTTGTAGTTGTTGCAATGAGAAGAAATGAAAGTGCAACGCTGCATGATTTCAGTGCAGCAGATGGACACCAGAGCAGGATTTCTGTTGTCACTGCAGCGCTGACGTCTCACCTTGATTATTGAAAGGTCAGAGTTGAGTGGTAAAGGGATCCAAGGAAGGTTGCTCTTTGTTCCCCGTTATTATTGTCTGACGTGAGACTAATGCAATGGGACTCCCAGAGGGCTCTGGGGTGTTGATGTCGACTACCTTATTATTTCTTGTGACATTTAGTCCTAGACGGATCACCTCCTGTCCTGCGCTAGTTGGAGGGGGTGAGCAGTATGTAAAGACAAACACAAAAGGTTGAAACTATTTCCATTTTTGCACCAGCCAGTGCTACTCCTGCTGATGAGTGAATCACAGACCGACTAAAGCCTCCAGATGTTCTCTGGGTTACGTGGCCACAGCACCCAACCTCACCTAATCTTACTCCCACTTCAGATAGCTGCCTCATCAGCACGTCTCACAGATTTATGGCTATGTTTAGCCCCTAAGAGGAGTGCGTCTCTAAAATACATTTAGAAGACGTGCCATTGATCCCTAATCATATTTGTCTTTTGGTATTGGCTTTAAGAAAGCTCTGAAAGTGCGTCGATCTTGATTTAAGCCCCTGGCTCATGGCACCAAAGAGGTTTTCCGTGCTGGATCAATGGATCCTAATAAATCAACAGCGCACACACAAACAGGCCTACACATTCACTTTGGCTAATGTGCTCACATGCACATGTCTCGACCAAATGACCTAAACAAATCACTAATTCACTGTTAAGGGCATGCAGGCACACTATCACCCTGTGGGCTTTTTAACAGTCGCACACTGGGCAAAGCACCATCAGCCACACAAGGGTCCTTTCACTTTTTAGATTTGAATTGTCTCATTGAAAAGTGTGACCTTGACTGTGTCTTCTCTCCATAATGGGTAGGCTGAATAGAAGCGAAGAGGAGGATAAAAGCAGATCTGCTTTCACCCACATTCTCGACTCTGACAGTGGCAATAGGCCCCCGAGCTTAATTTTTCCTTTGCTCTGTCTAAACCTATACTGGGGGGGGGGGGGGTTGAACTGTGGTGCATCAGTGATTAATTTTTCGTCTCTCCGGAAGGTAATCCCGGGATGTACTCGGCTTGGTAGAGTTAGAGTTAACTCGGGCTGACGTGCCCTTGACGTGCTTCAGAGCCTACAGGACACATAAAGTTTGTTTTCTCATTGGCTGAATGAAGATCAAAAGTTCTCTCTGGAGACGACATCACCAGAGATCTACAAGCAGAACATGGCTGCCCCTGTCCACTATCCTCTGATAGATCGATAGATGGATATGATGGAACTCAGTAAGAGAAGGGAATTCAACTGTGACTGATACATGGCCTCTAAAAGCACACTGACACACATGGAGGAGGAAGTGGGAGATGGAAATATGAGAGCAGCAATGTTGGTGAGATGGCAAAATGGAGGCCAGTGGTATTGGAAAGAGAAGCTGAGAAAGAGGAGGGGAAAAAAACAGTATTGACCTGCACGTGGTGTCATTCGATCTGGGAACCCTCTGCACTTTGTAGGAATAGTCATTTGAGGAAGAAATTCAGTGCATGTGCATTTTACTGAAGTGCAAAGAGGTCAGGCTGGAGAGTGAAATTGAGGTCAGTAGAGTAAGATTGCAAGAGAGTAAAGAAGAAAGAGGATTAAAAAAAATAGTAATGTATTCATATTGAGCCTGTCTCTACTATTATATCAATAATACAGTCATCTGGGAGTCTGTGCAGCACTTTCAAGGGACCTAAACCGGAGGGGAAAAGCTAGTAAATATGGAATTGCAGTAATGCATACTTAGAAAATTCTCTGGAGTTATTAAGACCGGAGCAGAGCCTTTAACAAAACATTAAAACATTTCTAATCTACACTTGTGGAGACTTGTGTTAAGCCTGAAACTTTGCCACCGTGGCTTACTCAGTGATGCAGCTATTTCTCAATAAGTAGAGGTTATAGGGGCTCAAACACATTGAGAAATTACTCAGAGCTTTAGTGAGATTTAAGCAGGCTCAGCCTCAGTGTACTGTCAAAAGCAGTTTATCGTTAAAAGTGAAAGAGTTCCGACAGCACGGTCCTAAGAAGCTCCGACCCACAGAAATGTGTGCTCTCGTGACATTTTGCAGCACTGTATGACGTTCATCATGCATATACACGTGCATGCACCAGTCCTCGCCGTACTTTGAAACTATTATTCTGCAGATTTCTGGTATGCCAGTAAAACGTAGGGTTTTTACGAGCACCCACTTTGTGTGTGTGTGTGTGTGTGTGTGTGTGTGTGTGTGTGTGGGCAGGCAGCTGTCCAGACGTCACCTGTAGTGACAGCAGGCAGGGGGTCATCACTAACCACATATAGGCTCATGCTCATGAAAGGCTTCCCACTGAGAAGCTCTCTTGTGGTGGCACCTCAGATGGCCTTCAAAATACCACACCCAGTATCTAACCAGCCACACACACACACACAGAGATTCCCAGGAGAGGCGTGTGCTCCTCCATGATTAAATGTTATTGACGCTCACAAAAGAGACGCACATGGCCACCGCAAACCTTGATGAGTTTACTCAAATCAGCTTCTGTCAAACAGCAGAGCAGTGTAAACCCACCCCCAGTGTCTGAGGGGCTCAGTGCAGCAGAGGAGGTGGAAACGAGGTGAAAGGTCACAGCCGCGGTATGCATTTTAATCAGATTGGAGGGGGATCATAATCGGGTTCAGTGGCGGCCTGTATTCATCGGGACCAAACAGTACTGACCCTCCAGCTGAGGCACATAACCCTGGCCAGGAAAAGACCTGAACAACCAGCTGTCACAGCTTTGTTGAGTTGAAAACAGATTACTCCAGCAGTGTGGTGATTATACTGAAGGTCTTAACACAATAATTGTATACATGTTGGATTCTCCAAAGCTGAATCTCAGAATATTTGAATCTTTGAATGGTTTGTCTGATTCCAGCCCTTCTTTAATGTTGTTGCTTTAATTCAGACTTCTCTCAGAAGTCAGGACCGCTGTATAGAGGCTTAGTGGTCGGACTGATCTGTATTGTAAGCTCATGCATTATTCAGTAATGCAGCAACATCTGGGCTTTCGCACAGCAAACACCCACGCTCATTAGACATGCGCAAAACCCCCTGATGAATATTAATGCACCTTCAAACGTCAGCCTCAACTCAGCTCTGCACATAGTGATTAATTATTGCAAAGAGCAAACGAGGCGCGTGTACTCTTCATCAGCGGGGATCCAGCAACATAATGTTTGTCAGTGAATTCCTCTCCCAGTAAGCCAACTGAGTAAATTCAAATTATAGAGAGTAACGAAAAAACAAATTGGTTTTGTTGTTGCGTGATAGTCTCCTGAGTCACATTAGTGAGATAACAGAGCGTGAATTATTGCTGCTTATTAATAAAGCTGTATTACCATGTAGTACTTTACTCTGTTGTGAAACTATGTGACTAAGAAGTTGTCTTTAATGGGCACAAATGGGGATTAAACCAACGACCCGTGTAGTTATTAAAAGGTGTCTCTAACCACCAGGAACCCTGTCACCACCAGCTCATTCTCTGTTTCAGTAAGTAATGTTGCTGACGTGTATTCAGTCTGAAGGCCGTGGTGACATGAGAAAGTCTTCACGGTGAAAGCCTCTAAGGATTGACCTCCTGTAGTCGTTGAGATGATCCGAGAGCAGGGATTGATGCGGCCACACGGTGACAGTGTGAGAGGAAGGGGCCACCTGGCAAGGGATTGGGAGGCTAATTGTCCCTGCTGGTGTTAGGTTATGTCCGCCAACTCTCCTGAGAGAAACACACACATCCCACACATAGACACAGCCACAAACACACACAAATCCTAACCTGAGTCTAGATACTTCTGTTATTTTCTTACTGTCTCACACACATATGTGCACATATTCTGCACCTGATCAGGAGATAACAACACTAGCTGTGTGTGTGTGTGTGTGTGTGTGTGTGTGTGTGTGTGTGTGTGTGTGTGTGTGTGTGTGTGTGTGTGTGTGTGTGTGTGTGTGTGTGTGTGTGTGTGTGTGTGTGTGTGTGTGTGTGTGTGAACAAACCTTCAAGGTCAGCTAAGACAGTGCTGAACACGGAGATCTATTTCACTCTTGCTCATATTACGTGCACACACATGTGAATGTTCATTTATTCAATTCATAAAGGGTGAGGCCCACTGTCCTTCAGCGAGTATCCTCTTACTTCAGAGCTTTTTCCCCCCACCCAAATGTCCTGTGGGGTTTTGGGATGAGCTTGTCGGGAGGGGTGGGAGGATAGTGGCTAAACGGGGGGACGATAGACGAGGTAGTAAAGACACAGGTGGCCAAGTACGGCTGATCAGATCCTTCAGTTTGTGTCACAGTCTACAAGTGGGGGAAGGGCATTTCTCTTACCTCTCTAACCTTTTATATAATTAATGATGCCTTTCCTGAGCAGCAAGAGAGAACCAGCTGCATTTACACTATATGAGCAGCTTGAACTTGATGCAATATACATTTTTTTCCCCGATCACATTGCTTATTTCCTCCCTGAAACACACTCGTACTATTAGCACATATTAACCGAAAATAGACAAACTGAAATGCAGACACTTTTTGCACAACTATTTACTTCTACAATTTGCTCTGATTATTCGTCGTATCCCTGTGTGCAGAGAACCGAGCCAATTCTAACTCCTCTATAGAGAATTAGACCATTGCAGTGCTTCCCGGCCATTGAATGCCTGTCACCATGAGAGAGATAAGTAGGCTTCAGTCTCCCTGGTGCTATCTGAGCTGGCAGGCAGGCACACTTGTGGCCCACTGCCCGGAGAGACACCTGGCACCTCCCTCTCAAACACGAACAGGCACAGACACGACGGGTTTGGCCAGATGGGATCTCTCTCTCTTTTTTTTTTAGTGTTAAAGAGCCAACGTGACGATAACAGTTAAACCAAAGCAACAATATCCAATCAATCGTCGTGTCTCACACATTCAGTCAAACAAGATTGAAGCAGTGGTCACTGACAGCTCTTCTTCTTCTTCCCCTTCTGTCTGCAGAACAGCCAGATGGTGGAGCTCCAGAGGAATCAGCTGCGTGATGACATCAAGGAGTACAAGTTCCAGGAGGCTCGTCTGCTGCAGGACTACACCGAGCTGGAGGAGGAGAACATCTCGCTGCAGAAGCAGGTCTCCGTGCTCAAGCAGAGCCAGGTGAGGATGAAACAGCGCTGCAGCTCTGATGCACAGCGTTTGAGTCATGCAGCAAGACATCCCCTTCTTTTTAATATGCCTTTGCTGCTTTTTTATTTATCATGCAGCCTTCTTAGTAAAGCTTAATTAAACTGGTAGTTTCCGGCATATCATCAAAGTAGTATTTCTTCTTTTACAACTGTACTATATACTATCTTACAACATCTTAGTAGCCCTACAGGCCCTCACCCTCCCACTCATCAGCTCTCAGTTTGATGTCTCCTTCATGTACTGATTAGAAAACCAAAAGAAGCATGAGAGCTTTGAAATTCTGATTTAATCACGATAATAAAAACATCCTCTGATACAGCAAAGAGATAAGCGGCTGCCTTTTGTTTTTTTTGATTGCCTACTCTTTTACCGCTATCACTATTCAGACCAAATATTCGAACACTTCATGGTAGAAAACACACTTACTGGGTGCAGTAAAGTGAGTGGGAGGAAAATAAATAAACAGATGTTATGCAAACATAAAACGGAGCTGAATTTCCATGTAGGATATTTCCATTTGATGTAAGCTTTTATGCTTGTTAATTCTTTCCATATGCTCTTGTCCTCTTGGATTATGTTCTCTATATTCATCACAGAAGGCTTGAAACCAAACAAAAGCGGCTCCTACCTTTTAAACATCCAATATAAAAAGGATTCCCAAATCCAATTAACTTGAAACTAATTAGAAAGGGAAATTCAACGGATATGTTCTAAATTAACATTATCTTGTATAATCCCATTCTTTTTGATCCAGCTGCTTTGCCACACATGAACCAGCCTGACGGCTCATTTTCTATCTGAGCTGCATTTTTGCTGTGTTTAATTCTCTGCAAATTCAAAACTAATTGAAGGTGTTCCCTCACCTACTTTACCCAGGTGGAGTTTGAGGGTTTGAAGCACGAGATCCGTCGTCAAGAGGAGGACACTCAGTTCCTTAACAGCCAGCTGGAGGATGCCATCCGACTGAAAGAGATCGCTGAGCGTCAGCTTAGTGAGGCCCTGGAGACCATCAAGACTGAGCGTGAGCTGAAGGCGTCCCTGAGGAAAGAGCTGTCCCACTACATGAACATTGGAGACACCCTTTGTCACAGGTAATAAGCACACAAACAAGGTGCTCACAGGCCTCAGCAAACACTGTAAAGAACACTTAATGACACACTGTTCCCCCCTTTTCCCCCTTCAGCCCTCTCAGCATTTCTCTGGATGGTCTCAAGTTCGGCGATGATGCCGCCACTGAACCCAACAACGACGAGGCTCTCCACGGATTTGAGAATGGCTTCACCAAACTGGCCAATGCCCTCACCTACGACAACCGCATCTCCGCGCCCAAGAAGGAAGAGCTGTGCCGTCCCGTGCCCAGCCTAGTGGACGACCTGTTGAGCGAACTTAACATCTCAGAGATCCAGAAGCTCAAACAGCAGCTGATGCAGGTTTGTTTCTAACCACCATGGAAACATTGTTTGTCAGTGAACAGTTGGAGACATCGCTGACCTCTATGATGCACTTTTAAGGGGATTATAACCATCCATTCTACAGACGAGTAACAATCGATAAGTCGATCTTACAGATTGGGATGTTAATGACTTGTTTGTGTTCACTTCAGTGTATTCAGTGAAGAGAGAATCAATAGCAAGCTAATGAATGTCGAGGGAAATAAAGCTCCTTGTCTATTCCTCTAGATATTAATGATATGGGAATAGATTGGTCAGATGTCTTTGCTTATTATATGTTCTAGGATGCAAATCAAACTTGACAGTAGTTACCACAAAACAGTACTATGTATTTGAGTAGGTTGGAGGTGTGTCTGAAAGAGTGAGTGAGTCAGGAGATCCTGACCCAGGCTGCTGCAGGGACCTAAATCCTCTGCAAAATTAATCCAGGGGAGACGCACACACCCTTCAGACTCAACTCGGCTGCGAGGCAGCGGGTGGTGGCACCATTGGACCTGCCATCTGCTTGATTATCTCCCCATGAGTCCAAGGCCACCCCTGATTTGACACCATGGTTACCAGAAAGTATGGGGAACCTGTAGTTGTTTTGAGGTCTAAGGGATTAAGGATTCTCCTCCTCCCTTCCTTAATCAAACATAAACACAGTTGCTGGATAAATGAAGTCAAGGTTACCTCAATGCTTCCCTGCTAAGGGAACCCTTCTGGTTCTCAGCCTGACTATTGTGGTGAATCTGGTTCGCTGTGACAAGTCTGTGTGTTTTGATTTGACCCAGCAGCGTGTCATACTGCCTGCTGAAGCCTCCTACCAGGTCATTCCACAGATTCCAGGCAGGAATCAGAGCAGAGCAAACAAAAAGCTTCCTTCACTCATTTAGCCATACTCTGTTCCTCTGCAACCTCATCTCAGTCTATTGATCAGGTTCTCCACGATCGATCCTAGATGTCTGCTCTTTGGGTGTCACCCTATTAGTCCCTGGCAATGTATAACAACATCCAGTATGGGTGCCGCAGGAGTAAGAATTTAAGTGATGTTGTAAATGTGTGAAAACATCATTGACTTATTTAATCATATATTTATTATAAGTGTGACAAAGCATCATGCGTTATACAATAGCATGCTTCATACTTTGAATATTAATGTGTGATATGTGATATAAAGGAATGTTAAGTAGGGAGCTCCTCAACATGACAAGCCGTCTTCAATCAAACTTTCCATCTCTTTTTTTAAATGAATCATCATCATATATTCCGCACTCGTAGAAAATGTATGCAGATCAGCATGTACATGATACTTTTAAGTTCTTTATAGATCAGCTTCTGAAATAGCTCGGTGCTTATATCTGCACAACTGGGTGCTGGTGTGTAAGGCGACCTGCCCAGTGACTTTGCCAGCGCTGAGCTGAGCCCAGTCCAGCAAATTGTCAAGGTCATCCTGACTCTGCTGGGCTACTGGGCAATGAGCCTCACATACCTTGGCAACACGAGCCTGATAGTGGGTAGAGTTACTACATGACAGAAAATCCGCTGATTTTAATTTATGATCTATTCTCACATCATCAAGTTACTGAGAAATTCCAATGTGAAATTACACATGTGCAATAAGCCAAGCGGATAGTACGGTACTCTCATTACAGACATACAGTATGATGTCCTCACATGCCTCTGCCTCTCTCCTCCTAGATGGAGCGCGAGAAGGTCAACCTGCTGTCCACCCTGCAGGACTCACAGAAACAGCTAGAGCAGGCTAACGGGGCTCTGTGCGAGCATCAGGAGAAGGTCAACCGCCTCACGGAGAACCTCAGCGCCATCCGCAAGCTCCAGGCCAGCAAGGAGCGCCAGTCTGCATTGGACAACGAGAAAGAACGTGATAGCCATGAAGACGGAGACTACTACGAGGTGGACATCAATGGACCTGAGATCCTGGAGTGCAAGTACAAGGTACGTGTCTTCTTATAGTCGAGGGTAGACGGGACAACTTCTACATTTTGTCAATTTAAGAGGGGAGAAGTCAACGTTATATATTCTCAACCATTGGTCTTGCTTTGCTAGGTTGCCTGTATCTGAAGCGGGAGAGTTGAAGGAGGAACTGAAGACTCTGAAGACAGAATATCAGGCCTGTCAGTCACGTTACGAAGAGGAGCGCACCCGTCTGGAGATTGATGTCACAACGCTGGGAGGGAAGCTGGCGACTCTAGAGAAGACCAGTCAGACAGAGAAAGAACAGAACACTAAGCTGGAGAAGGAGCTGCGCAAGGTGAGATGTTGCTCTTTATATTGATATTCTGATGAATGGTAGATTTGGTGTTTTTATGAAGACCGAAACGTGCCTAATTGACACCTCTCTCTCTCTCTCTCTCTCTCTCTGTGTCCTCAGTTGAGCTATGTGGCAGGCGAGTCCCAGGGTAGTCTAAGTGTGGCACAGGACGAGCTGGTCACCTTCAGCGAAGAACTGGCCACCCTCTACAACCACGTCTGCATGTGCAACAACGAGACACCCAACCGCGTCATGCTCGACTTCTACAAGCAGGGGAAGGGTGGTCGCAGCAGCCCAGAAGGCCGGGGCCGCCGCTCTCCTATTTTGCTCACCAAGGGCCTCTTCCCTGAGCCTGGTAAGACCGACCTAAGCGACGGAACTCCTTCACCAGTTTCCTCGCTGCCTTCTCCAGTGTCTGACCATCGCCGTGAGCCCATGAACATCTACAACCTGGTGGCCATCATCAGAGACCAGATCAAGCACCTGCAGCTGGCGGTGGACCGCACGACAGAGCTGTCGCGCCAGAGGGTGGCCTCTCTGGAGCTCGGCACTGTGGCCGACAAGGACAAGGAAGCCTGCATGGAGGAGATCCTCAAACTGAAATCCCTGCTCAGCACCAAGAGGGAACAGATTGCGACCCTGAGGACTGTCCTCAAGGCCAACAAGCAGGTCGGTTGTTTTGTCTTTTTATGCACTCAGAATGTCGGTTTAGCTAAGTGGGTATCACTCCCAAACATTTGTCAGTTTTCATTGAAACACAGAAGAGGGTATTTCACAGTCTATTCAGCTGTTGCAGCAGCAAATGTGTTGCAGACAAGATCTATAACAAACACTGAGCATGTTGTCAGCTGCCCAGAGTATCTGTGTGGTGCTGGGGAACAGCCACAAAGAACCATAACCCACGGACACCGTGTGTTTGCAGTTGCTCTGGTAGCCCCTTTAAACTACGTGTGTGGTTAGTCAGTGACCATTAGAGCACAGACATGAAAGCCACTCATAAACCACACCTATGGGTTTTTAACCAGCAGCTGACCATAACAACTACAGGCTGCTGGGCTTTAATGACTTGAAAGGAATAGGTGATATGGTCCATATTAACGAGGCAGGAAATACAACCCTGATGCCTTCCAGCTGCTCTGACCCTTTTGTTCTTCTCGTCCACCCACAGACAGCTGAAGTCGCTCTGGCCAATCTGAAGAGCAAGTATGAGAACGAAAAGGCCATGGTAACCGAGACCATGATGAAACTGAGGAATGAGCTCAAAGCCCTGAAGGAGGACGCTGCCACCTTTTCCTCTCTACGAGCTATGTTCGCCACACGGTAAGAAACATGCCACGGTCACTGAAAAATATATTTCACTCACCCTGCCTTCCAAGACTCATGAGAGACACCAAATCATTTATCTGACGCACCATTGAAACCTCACTTATCATGCGCACATAAACCCGTAAGATGTGCTATTGTAGAGTAGTTTACAGAGGCAGCAATGCTATTGTTATAACCCATATAAACGGGTACTACTAAAGATTATCTTTATAATGTAATCCATGTTCACCATATGTTGGCTCTGTGGTATTATTGCAACATGACATGTTTGTATTGTTTGTTTTTGAGAATCTCATTCAGAAAGGGATACTAGCATTGATACCGTCTAAAGAGCACAGAAGGTATCTAATCCGGGTATCATTTGTGTGTGTGTGTGTGTGTGTGTGTGTGTGTGTGTGTGTGTGTGTGTGTGTGTGTGTGTGTGTGTGTGTGTGTATGTGTGGGCTGACACACTCACTAATCTCTTCTGATTCCAAAGAGAAGTCGGTCAAAGGTTCTGTGCATAATCCCACCTCATCTTGGTCTGGATTACACATTCACGCCTCAACACGGTGCTTACACACCGCTTGTTTGTTGTGTGTGTGTGTGGTTGTGGGTATATTGGGTAAGGTACGGAAATAAGTGGTAGGCCACTTGTATTTATTTTGAGACGTGATCATCTGACACATTTACATTGAGATGGAAACTGAAATGTGGATTTATGTGCCCTGGTAAATATATAAGATTACACTCCAGTGGATCGGCAACTCTCTTTTTCAGTTGCTTTGTCTATCTGAATGTTTTTAAGATGCCCCCTTGTCCCGTATATATATCAGCTCTGGTCCAGATGGCTGTGTTGAGGTGCTGAGAGTACCTTTCCTTCTGCATTTAAGAGTCCTCCGCAATCCACAGCAAAGCTCAAACTGTGCAGAGGGAGGAGAGTTAGAAGAAGAGGTTGGGGATGGACGGTACAGAACGAAGGTTACAGGAAATATGTGGGCAGCTCAACACCCCTCTTCTTACCCATACAGTAGTTCAATCCCTGCAGTGTACCTGCAGTGTCGAATCAATTAGTGACGGGAGGAAAACCCCTCCGTCTGCATATATCGGTGTGTGTGCAGAGCCAGCTGGTTAGAGGATGTGTGTGTAATGCTAAACCATTTGGACCAAAGGCAACCAGGGCTTCTTGCTCATACTAATGACATCATGTTTACCCTCTTGGGGCCCATGAGTTGGTTCCCTTGCCATTGTTACAGCAGTGCTGGAAAGGTGTGAGCTCATATTTTCTGTGAAGAAGAAGAATAGCCATTACAAGACGTCTGTGTCTTTAAGCCTCTTTTGCTGGAGGGGCTTAAGATAATGTCAACACATCACAGCTTGCTGTTTACCATCTGCATCCATGCGTTTGTTTTCCTCATTTTGCACAATTAAGCACCTCCCCTGATGGTGATGTTCTTGAGGCCCTAACCCCAGTAGTCTGTCAGTGTTTTGGTGCCTATGCATGAATAACATTCTGTCTGTTTATGGGATGTATTGCATGTATTGGTATGTAAATTGTGTCCTATACGGCACAGAGCTGGGTCAGGGGACTCATTGAGAGGCTGGGAGACTCGCCTGAGCAAGGTTTCCCACACTCCCCCCCCTTTTGTATCGCCTGTCCTTCCTCATCGCCAAACACCCGGTTCTCTAGTTATCTGGAAAAGAAAGAGAGGAAAGGGGCAGGCCTTCGGGTTAAAGCCCACCACAGGAGCATAATTTGACAGTCTATTTTTCATGGTAATCCCCCCCCCCCCCTCTCTGACTCTGTCTGTAAAAGGTGGATTTCTGAGCTGTGGAAAACTCTCAGATACAAATGTGTGGTCTTTGACAAAGGGTAAGAAAGGTGGAATTGAAAGAACGTGTAGGTTTTGGTTGGATCCTTTGTGTGACATCATGCTGCAGTCTGTGCCTCCTTATAGATTAGAGTTACTTGAGAAGTGTATTTCGTTCAGTGAGAGACACAGGGTTGGATGTTTTCTGTCTGTCTGTGTGCCTCTCCAGCTGCGCTTTCTCGTCTAGCGTTAACAGTAACATTCCTAAGACATGCCCGGACATGCCCCCAACTCCTGCTCACACTGATTAACAGTCAAACCATCACAAACGTACAGCCTCAATCATCCTGCTTGTTCTGCTGTTAGTTGTATTCCCTCTCCATCATTCTTTCTTCCATTCTGCTCTTGCCGCCTCCTCTCTGCTTTCTCTATGATATTCATCCCACCGTGACCAATCAAGCCCCAGACAACAGCTGAAGAGGTAGTGTGTGTGTTGTTCTGTGCTTTGGGGTGTGCTGTGCTGATTGTGTACCATGTCTACATGAATGTTACAGTAGTTGAGGTTTCACAAATGCCATTTGCTTCTATAAATAATCGCAGCAAAGCACAGATAAAGTGCGTGTTTGTGAGCGGTGTGAATATGATGACTGTTCATCATCAAAAGGCCAGCAGCCGCCTCCCGGCCCCCCTCAGCCATTGTGCCACCACATCCCATCAGCAGGCAAAAAAGGCTCCCATTGTATCCGTCCAGACCTCTAGAATAGACTTCTCTGTTTTTTCCCGGGAAAAACGCACGCCCTCTCACCCCCCATGCGAGAGTGGCTGAGCCGTCTGAAGGCGCACCAGAACCCTCAAACCCCCCCCCCCACTCCCGGGTCGTCCCACCATCTCATACTGGGTTTAATGAAGCAGCACTGATCCCCTTTGTCTGGGTGTGTGTCCCACTGGGAATCAAACTGCATAAGAGGGGAGGGTATGGTTTATGTTTTGTATGGTGGTCTGGCAAGGTCAGAGTTCACGTGGCGCACACCCTCGTGAAGCACCACCCACAACAACAACATCTGCGGTTGCTGTTGTGTTCTTTTTTTTCTGTCTCAGATTTTGCCTTTTATTGCCATTCAAATGACTTTTAGAACAGGTTTTAGTGCGGCATCGTTGGAGGATAAGGCGCTGCTTTCTAACATAACAACCCCTCCCTTCTTAGAGATGTGTCACTCATTACTGGAGAATGTCACTTGGATTGCTTTGTCAGCAGTACAGAAAGTAGGGATGACCAAGATTGGGAGAGAGAGAAAGTGACTGACGCAGGCAGACCGACAGAGGCAGCAGCAAGGGAGCGACAGAGGGGGGGGGGGAAAGACTGGAGGGGCAAGATAAGTGATTTTCAGAGAGATGAATGAGAGAGCAAGGTAATGAAAAGGTTTGGTGAAGGAGAAAAGCATGAAAATGAACAACAGCACAACAACAGGAGATGGAGAGTGGAGATATGAATGACCCACTTTCTATACCTGTCCAGCCTTAGACACACACACACACATACTAGGGACAGGTGATAATGTTGCAGTGCTTCACTCTGTGATATTTAGCAGTGGAGGGACAGTTGTCATATATTTTGCACAGAGATGAGAGGTGGAAGAGATGAATTGAAGCGATACAGTCTCACTCCAACTTGAAAAGTGGAGATCAGGTGTGAACAGCTAAGAGCAATGAACCGTATTCCTCTAATTCCCACTTTAATTTTCCTCCTCTCTCTGACTCCCCCTCCTCAGCCCTGGTCCTCAGGTGACGTAGAAAGGATATTCTCAGTGACCCCTACGTTAATGCTTTCATCCTTTGTGAATGTGATCTATTCTTAACTTCTGCGCCTACACTCCTCATATTATTCAGAGAAGCCATCAGCTACGCTCTAATTCTCCGCTCTTCATGAATGTTAATTATGCCCTTTAGCAGCAGCCATATAAACCCTCCCCAAAAAACACACATTTACATTTTTGGAAATATAAAAAGATTTGTAAAAGCATTTTAAAGAGTGAGTTATAGTTTACGATGTGAATGAATGTTGGAGTTGAAGTTGCTCTCGAGGATGAAGTTCACCATGTGGCAGTATTCAGTTAAGACATCAAGTGATGGCAGCTGTGGACAGACAGGTTGGCGCTGTCTCTAAAATATCTGCTTAAATTACTCAAACAGTTGGTTAGTTAATAATAATCCATGAGCTATGTTAGTCTCATCAGGTCTGTACTGTGTGGATCAATGGCTCCACCTGGTGGTGTGAAAACTGTAACCAGGGCAACGGTCCTGTCAAAGTGCTTCAGATCAGCTGTTTCAGTCTTCTTTATTGGTGGTGTCTCAAACATGCAGCTCAGGTATGCATATCATGTATGCAGTTTAGCAATAGCTTCAATATAAACATAACAGAAAGCCAACTAATCCTTTGCTCCATTGAGGCAAAGGCTGTTTGGTATTATTGAAACTGCCAGTGCCACCTTGTGGTGCGACACAGGGAAGTATCGATGGCGTAAAAACATGCTGATGTTCTTCAAATCAAGTTCAAAGTGAAAACATATAAGCCTGGCTTTACAGTTGTATTTCTCTCCGTCTCTCTTGCAGTTGTGACGAGTATGTCACTCAGCTGGACGAGATGCAGAGGCAGCTGGCTGCAGCAGAGGATGAGAAGAAGACCCTCAACTCGCTGCTGAGGATGGCTATCCAGCAGAAACTGGCCCTGACTCAGCGTCTAGAAGATCTGGAGTTCGACCACGAGCAGACCCGGCGGGGAGGTAGCAGCAGCCGGGCTAAGGCCCGCAGCAAGGCCATCAGCGGCACCGCCCTCCACGGCACCGTCCTCACACCCCACGTAAGTCAGAGTCTCACCTGCTCTGGCGCCGGCCGACCAGAGCTCAACAACGCCATGCCCAACGGCATTCTGGGAGGCCCTCCGGTCTTTTGCAGCGAGAAGTACAAGATCTACTGTGACTGAGGCGGCTGAGAAGTCCGCAAGGGACTGCTGTGTACAGAGGGGAGGGGGGCCTACGTGCCAAAACCCTCCCTGCCTTAGTGTTTAAGAGCCCCACTTGCTCGCTTAGCTCCCTGGCCAGCCTGCGCTCCTCTAGGGACTGCTGTGTGACTAACCGGCTGCTCGTGTGTGCTAGTGTAAACGCTTAAGGGAATGCATAAGTATGTACAGTGTGCACTAGACGTTTGGACTGCAGTAGACATATATGGCATGTGGATTATAGGGCCCCGGTTATATTGGGGGTTTTGTGGGTATAATGGAGTGTCTATTCTTTCCGCTGTCATAGTGCTGTACGTATGATGTAAAAGGTGGCAGCTTTTGTGCTCTTTTGTTCTGGCCCCCTGAGTGTCTTGCCTGGTAACGGTAGCACATGGCGGGGGTGAGGACTCGTAAAGAAGATGTCGATATGACGGTCTTGTGTCTGTCGGCAATGGTGCTCCTTTTAATAAAAGCCCCCCTTCTCTCTCCTGCCTCTCCGTCCTGGACCCCCCCAGGACTGACCTGTGTCCAGCAGCCCACTGTCTAATCAGGTTACTCTTTAAGACAAAGGAACTTGACGAAAATGAACTTTTGAAGAGAAAGAAAGTCAAATATGCAATCTCCCTCTGCTTTCTGGCTAGGGGAGCACAGTGTGATTCTAAACAGAAATTCAAAGACTCATAAGTGGGTTGGGCTACTGGTTCTATAAGGGAACGGTTTGGGCAGAAAAGGAGCACCTGTGACCGCAGGTGTTTATTTCAGGATCATTTTAAAGCTGTGATGCTAGCACACCAATACAATAGGGTCAGTAGAATCGCATGGCTTCGCAGTTGAAAACGCGTATGAGCTTTTAAAACTGTTTTTCTGTTGTCAGATGTGTGGTACAAGAGGAACTCGTGTACTACAGGGCTCTACATTGTTAAAGGAGGAGTTATTTGGCGTCTGGTGAAAGACAGTACAAGGAGGGCTATTCCATGTGACCCATTACGTTGCGATGGATTCTTCCAGAGCCATATTCTGAGAGAGAAATAACGTTTGACAAATCGATCTCCACACCCAAATTAAGTGCCCTTCATTATTAGGTGCCTCAAGGTTCGTACTACTGTTAAAATGGATATAATGATTACTGTGAACAGAGATACAATATAGTTTTAATTACAGACAAATTTTTTAAAATGCTGAGTAAATCCTAGAAGAGCACAAATCAAAAAAAGGCACTCACGTGCGCAATAAATCTGCAAACGCAACCGACCGACCACTCGGCAAAAGTGCCTGTCGACCCAAACACTTGAGATATTTATCCATCTGTTGATGTAAAGCCCTGTCCTTGTGTCTCAACTTTAAGGGAACTGTTTTCGGGAGATTGCTCTCAAGTCATTTCTGTGTGTTCTCTCCCTCTCCTCGTGTGTCTAATCTGTGTCGCCATAACAACCGTCTCTCTTTTAGATTGTCAGCCGCTCGCTCCCCCAGCATCACCGCTCACCCTTTAACTAGAACGAGGAATTTGTGAGGAAAGTTGCCCCTTTTTGAATATTTCTATCAGGTAACGTCCTCACATGCGTTGTGTACCCGATATTTGCCTGTGTGTGTACAGCGTTTACGTGAAAGGGCCCCTCATGTGTGTGTATTATGTTTTTAATCTTGGCAAATGGAGGGTCACTAATTGTCTTTTCTGGTGTGTGTGAGGACTGAGCAACGTACCGTTTTTGTATCCACAAAAGCTTTAACCCCCTTGCAAGCTAGCATTACGCAAATAGGAAGAAAAACATTAAGTGGGGCTTGTGTTTAATAACTCCATGTACTGCTTGTGGATCATTAGACACGTTAGCTTTACGATGCTGAAAGCAGGGTTGATGTGAGGAAATCCTGCAAGATTGATCAAATTATGCGTTTTCTACTACTACTATGCTATATATTAAAAATCTATATTCTTAATATGATCATGTTCAGGTTATAATCTTGCAGGATCCTACTACAGTATTCCTTCCTCTCAAATACAAAGAGAGGGAGCTTAATTATTCCTCTGAAAATGGAACAATGCTAGCGGTCAACCCTGCTTGAGTGTGCATCCATAAGTCACAGCACACAGCATGGACACGGGGCGATAACACACACACACACACACACACACACACACACACACACACACACCTCCTTAGAGGTCAATCACTCTTAAGTTTGAGATTCACTTAACTTACAAGTGTGATATATATTCTTTCTATCAGTTTGCGCTGACGGAGAAAAAGGTTTGGGGAGTAGATGGAGGGAGAACTACTCGTGTTGTAAACCAGCTCCTGAGAGAGGAGATAAGAAAGCCAAACATGCTGGTGAAGAAAGCCAGAAGTCTGTCTGAGAGTTGACTCTCATACTGGGGGGGAGGGTGGGGGGGAACAAATGCATCCAGGGGTTTCCTGAGGAAGAAACTCCTGGAGTAACTTTTGGAGGAAAAATAAAGAAGAAACTCAATGGACCAGAGGACATTGATTCAAATTAGTCGAGCCCCTCTGTGGAATCACTGAGCAGTAGGTACACCCCAGGATGTGAGTGTGACTAGAACGGCCTCCTTTTTATATAAATGAAATGCCACTTCGCTGCGTCTAGTCTGAAATCAATGTCTTGATTTATCTGCTGTCGTAACGGCATGCCACCTAAAAAGCTCCTCTTACCTCTGCTTGCAGGCTCCTCCCACGTCACCTTTTCAGTTTTAACACATGATGCATCCATCTCCTGATTCATAGTAAGCCTGCATGTCAACAACATAACCCATTTTTCATTAACTTGCATGGTATATGAGAAAGACCCATCTCCTTTGACCTGGGTGGTGGGATATGGTTTCATCTCTGTCCTATGAAACAAAAGTTATGGTACTTTGTGAGTCATCGGCTTCCTAACCTGCAACCGCAGGAGAAGCTGTGGCGACTGTGCTGTCACATTGACGATGTTGATGTGACAGAGAAGCTCCTGGCAGAACATCGGCCGCCTCAGAGTTTCCTAACATGGCTTCCGTTCCTTTGACTAACTCCAACCGCCGCTTGCTTTGTCTCTGTGGACTCGGCTAACCGTCGCTCTAAATTGACAAATGATGCTGATCATCTGTTTGTTTCTTCATTTTGCAGTAATTACTGTAGTTCCGTGCGGATGACGAAGTACCAACACAAGGTCCATTCTCGCTGCTGATTGAGTCTGCCGAAAAGAGTTAGCACTAATAGGCCATTTGGACTTGAAGACACAAAAACAAAAGATGCTAAATGAAAACACTGATTTCTAGTCGAGTAAACGGACCTACTTCCTTCTTATTGCTTTTCAAATGTGACGGCTGTTAGTGACACTTTTGCGTGCTGCTGCTGCTGCTGTTCCTGGAAGCCAATTTCTCACCGGTCCAATAAACTGAAATTAGAATCAGAGTTTGCGATTGGCTAATCTAACCCTCCAATGAGAAGCCAGGGGACACGGGGTTCTTTCTCAATGTAAATCAACAAGCTGTTTGGTCTGGTTTCATCGTTTTTTGTTTTGTTTTAGTTTCTTGTTTTTTTTAATCTGTGCACTTTTATTATATAGGATTATAACAGACTATTATTAACCTATAGGAAAGTGTGATAGTACTATGGTTTGTGAGTTATTCAGTATACATTGTAAGACTCTAGGATTATACGTCCTCCTGAATCTTATTCACTCGAGTAAAGGCTCAACAAACCACACACTATTATGACCGTATCCTCAAGAGTTTATCGAATAATCATGTTTTAATTTGTTTTGTTACATCATATGTTATGCTGTTGGTTTTCTTTTGTGTTTGTTCTACTGCCATGTTCTATACAAAAAAATCCAGGGTGATCAAATTCTGGGTTTTTTTCATGTATTTATTATTCCTAGGAATAGTTCAAAATCACAAAATGAAACTTGACAACGCTCTGACTCCACCAGGTAAGCTGTGTCTTAGGAAGAATTTGAGTGGTATGATATGCTTTTCCTCACTTCTTACCGAGGGCGTTCCACTGAAACGGGATCACTGACTTTCAGAATTCTCTGCAAGTGCGACAATTAAATTCCAAATTGGAATTGTTTCATTCTCTCTTTTGTTTATCGTGCCAAATCTTGGTGCACCGTTTAGGTTGAGAAGAATCAAGACTCGAAAGAAGACAAACCGTCACTGAGGAAAGATGTAGTGGCTCTCCAAGCGAGCGCCGGGGGGTTTTGTTTTTTGGTTTGTTTAGTTCTTTATTTCTGACCAGTAGTGCCTTTCATTGTTTCAAGGGAGAATCTTAGACTAGTATTTGATGTTTACTTTGTTTTATAGGTGAGGACTTTGGGTTTAAAATGACCGTGATGCAGCAATAAGTGCAAAGGAAATTTTCCCGTCCGCATGAGTGAGATGATATTTTTTTCAAATTTGCTCAATAAAACCAGAATTGTATTGAATTCTGCAGGTCAGTGATCCCACTCAATAAATTCAGGGGTATTAAGAAAAGGTTGTTTTTCTTATCAAACTTTGGGAACCACATGAAATCCCTTTGGCCTCCTGTTACTGAACAAAATGCTCAAAGCATCTGTAATGTGTTCGGGTAGATCGGTGTACAATTGGAAACATCTACGCATCTCTAGCTTTGTTTGGTGAAGGTAATGTGATATCAATAGTATTGTAGAAAAAATGTGCAGAGAGCGCATTTTCTCTTTCTTTTTGTCCATTTTGAGTTTTTGTTTGTTATATTTTTTATTCTTGAATTTTTTTTTACATCATCTTTGAGCATTATGTTTTCAGGAAACAGAAAACAAAATAAGCATCAACAAGCTTGAATAGTGCCATCATAGCCAATGCTTGTTTGTTGAGGCGTTAAACGTACCAATATGGAATATAAGCTAGGAAATAAAAGTGCAATTGAAATAATGTTTTACATTTGAAAAAAGAAAAAGTTTTCTGTTTGCTGGAAGCGATAGCATTGTTATAATAAATTTAGCCGTGCAAACTTTATATTGTCATATTGTGTTTCAGTATTGATCCATAATGAGAGTTTGATATCTTTATATAAAAATAACGACTTCACCTGTATTTATTTGAATTGTCATGCAGTACTGTATTCTTATCAATAATGTGCATTATGATTACAGCTAAATGTCATATGCATGTTTCCCAGTCATGGGACCTTTACACAGAATTGAAAACAAACATGTAAACTTTTGTCAGGGTGTGAAAAACAAATGTGGAGAAGAAAAATGAAAAAGACAAATTAAGTCTGACGTATTACTGCTGAATTAATCCTATGAAAGTGTTTTGTTTGTTTTCCAGTGGAGAGGGGGGATCTCTGTGTAAAGGTAGTCATACTGGCTAAAAATCAATAAATGTGACTTAAGTTCCAAGTTGTGTGAGTGTTATTTATAGCGCCGCCACAGCAGATGAAGGGTTAACCAGGGAAGTAAATGGTCTGCAGCCCTGGTGTCTCCTCCGAGTGTTCCCAGCTGGAAGCCAGGGGAACTTCCCAGCTGTTTGAGCGGCTCCAGGACATGATCACATTTCACACAATGCACAAAAACTCTTCCACCATCTACCCCCCACCTCTCTCTCAGTCTCTCTCTATGTCTCTGTGTGTGTCTCTCTCGCTCTCTGTCTCTGTCTCTGTCTCTCTCTCTCTGTCTCTCTCTCTGTGTCTCTGTCTCTCTCTCTGTGTCTCTGTCTCTGTCTCTCTCTCTCTCTCTGTCTTTTCTCTGCTGTCCTGCTTAAACCTCGCTCCTCCCTCCTTCCTTCTGCCTTTCTGCATTTCCCATTTCTTTTCCTCTCCCCTCTCCCTGCCTTCTGGAGATACGCCCACACACACTGATCGGAGCCAGTTTGTTTTGACCTTTGGTGCACCCAGCACTTCCTGTCCAGGCTCTGGAGCCCGTCGCTCTGGCCAATTAATGCTACAGTTAGTGTTTTTAGGCAGTTGTTTAAAATAGAACACAAAATGCTGTTGAGCTCTCTCAAAGACAAGCCATACTTTTAATTCAAATAAATTATGTCGGATGGATTCTTGTCTGGACTTTTATGAGTGTCATGGGATGTGCAAGTGCAAATATAAGCCCTCGTGCCATACTCTATGACGCATGAGATGATTTAGGTGTTACAACTGACTGGTTGGTTAGAGGTGTCTCTTGTGCTGTTGACTTATGGTAGGTAGTAGTTTTTTGTGATAAATAATATACCAAAGATCAGCCTTACACCAATTTGTAATACTTAATGTGTGTTTACTTTCCTCCTACATCCTATTTTTAACAAGTTAGCTGAGCGACTACCCTAATTTCCCCATATATCCCTTGACAACTGCAGATGTACCACATGGTGTACACATACTCGTTAAGAATTGCTCATTTAAATAATACCCAAACAAAAAAATGTCAGAGGTTTCAGAGGCTATTTGACCATCAACCAACAGATCTGATGGAGTATACTGGCCCCTTATGAAAGATTTATAAATTAAAAACATAAATTGAATATCGTTTTTGATTGTGCCCTGAACAGCAGCATGGCACAAATTAGACCTTGCCAAATGTAATTAAATGGAAATGGTCTTGAATGGTTACGCCAGCAATTTACCGGTAGTATAGTATAGTACATCCATAAAGTTTAGTGGGACGTACAAATTACAAATGAAATAAGAAAGGTCCAAATTGAAGCAGCAGAAGCCGAGATATCTCAACTTTAAGTCTCGAGTGTGGGTAAGCTCCAAAAACACCGGGTACTACTCTTCCCATAATGCAACTTAATAGGGTCTAGTACTCCTCATGACAAGTAAACTGAACTTCATGTGTAGAATTGGTTGAGTGTCCCTCTAAGTGAATGCATGATTACTGACTTTAGAAAATGCTCATATACATACATAAAATAGCCTTTCAGCTACAGTAAAGAAAAACGTGTTGCTCACTCTTATCATGCAATACAGCTACAATATTAATATCTTCTAGTCCTCTCAGAATTAGAATAACCTGGAATCAATTACATTAACTATCATGACACACACACAGTGCTGTGTTTTAGTACAGTTAAACCAGTTGCTACCATTTATCATATGCCTTGCTGATTGAATTTGAATGGCAGGGTATTAATGAGAGCCAGAGGGAGAGGTCAAGTCACTGATGACATCACTGTAGTAACAGTGGACCCTTTGTCAGTGCCAGTCTCCTCTTATAGGCTATCCTCCCCACCCATGGCTCCACTGGAAATATGGGTCAGTGGGATTCATTCTGTAGCATCAGTCCTGCTCTATTAATGTGCAGGTGCTGTGATTGTGGAGGGGGATTCACACAGCAGAGCAGCTGTTTCGCATCTCAGCTTATGCATTATTACATTTCACCACTTGGGGTCCCTGTAATACAGTTGTTGACATCTTCATGAGCTGCCTGAATCCTTTAAGGCAGGGTTGGGGAACCTCCGGCCTCCGGGCCGTATACGGCCCGCGAGACCATTTGATCCGGCCCTCGAGGTAATTCATAAACACACGCAAAAAATTAAACTAGAATAGAACTAGAATAAAAATTTAGACAGCAATAGACGGGCGATTGACTGTTTTTCCTGGCCAAGGTCAGCGTCCTTGAAGACAACACGAGCGGAACGTGTCAAAAAACTTCAGTATTAAACGAGACATTGACATCAGTGAACGCAGCATGGCGAGTGTAAACAAGAGAAAGCTGGACGCGAATGTCGCACTTTCCAGGAGAAATGGACAAACGATTATTTCTTTGAGGAAGTAAAAGGCCAGTGTGTCTAGTTTGTGTGAACGGGCTTGAGGTGAAACACGAAACATGTCAAACTGCACGAGCTGAAAGGACGAGTGCGTTTGGATAAAGTTAACGCTCTTCGGCGGAGTTTGGCCCAACAAGCAGCTCTCTGCAGAGCGGAACATAGAAACATGGACAGATAGAGAGGTAGACCACCACACCAAGAACAGACTGTTCCACCACTGCTGTGCAATTATCATTGCCATGTGCAATACTCACTTTATTTTCTATCAACCACCTGGTACTTATATCTTTTTTTATTCTATTTAATTATTGTTTACTGCCTTTTTACTTCATATGTTCTTTTGCTGTGACAAGATACATTTCCCCGTTGTGGGACTAATAAAGGATTGTTTTCAGAAATATGGATAAAAAAGTTGCTTTTTTGCACAACATAAAAGAAAAGTGAAATTAATGGGCTGTGTCTTAAAACATTTTTGCTGAGGTTATGAGTTCAATAATTAGTATGGCCCTCGAAGGATGTTGTAAACTAAAATAAAATGGCCCTTGTTAGGAAAAAGGTTCCCCACCCCTGCTTTAAGGTCTTGCATTAAAAGAGAGAGAGAGAGAGAGAGAGAGAGAGAGAGAGAGAGGCAGAGTATATGTTTGCACAGAATCTTATTTATGTGTATCAGCCAGCTCTGTCATGTGATGAATCCATGTGGAGCCTAAAGGGACAGAGAGCCGAGATCAGCTGACACAGGGCTCACATGGATCTGCTTCGAACACACACGGAGATACACAAATTTCTGAACAGCTCTACTGGAGCAAAAACAAGACCACTGAGGATGTTAACAAATGTATGACCTATGGAGTGTGAGCTCAGCCTCATGATGCATTAAAACATTCCTTAGTCCTGACACTGGGCGCAGGGTGTGAGTCTCCTTACTACTGTGACTCATGCATTATCTCCACTAAACCTTTGGTGTGAGCTCAGAAAGTCAGTTTGCCGCAGTATCGTAAGTGTCATTAAATCATTTTGAGGTTTTAATTTGCACCTGAAAAAGAATGAATGAACAAAGACTGGCACCCCAGACTAGAGTGTGATTATTCATATGATTAAGGCATTTACACCATGAGGCTTTCAGATGAGTGTAAAAGCACTGCGTAGCTCATCTCACACGTATCTCTGTCGACTTTCACACCTATCCTGCAGTTTTCTCATCTGCCACTTCATCTCCTTTGTCTGTTAATCCTTTCTGTCTTCTTTTATATACATATCTCACTCTGTCTCTCACATTTCCACCTCTCCCTTTAATTCCCTTCTCCTCTCTTTTCCTTCTTCCTCCCTTCATCCTGAATGCTGTTGTTTCACTCTGTTCTGTGGCCTTGAGTGGAGGAGCCCCAGGGAAGTGGAGGAGAGGATGTGTCCCAGGGGGCTGTTTGGTGTTCTGCTTTCTGAGGACCAGCATGCCCCAGACGGGCTGACAGGCAGCTCCATGCACTCGGAGGCACTAACAAGGGCCGCTGGTCTATTTAAAACACAAGTTCAGTCATCCACAGAACACTTGGCCTTTCAATGACATATTCAGAATTATTCACTAAAGCAAAAAAAAGAAGAGAAAAAGGTTGAAGCAAAAGGGGGAAATGTGTTTTCTATTCTAGTGTTTGCTTGTGTGTGTGCAAAATGGAAGTCATGTTTTGCAAATTATGTCATTAGTGTGCAGTCAGTGAGCTGGTATAGATGAGAGAAGAGGTGATGTATGGTTACAGCTTATTAGAGAGGAGTACAGGTCAATGAAGTGGCCCTTTGCCTGGCTGGCAGCCAGACGGGGATGCATTATCATTAGAGACCCTGCTGTTGTCTGTGTTGATCTGAGGCCGATGAAAAGCGTGCAGCAACAGCGGCAGACACAAAAGGGGTTAATGATGCGTGGCTGAGTCGACACGCGTTTCGCAAAGATGGAGGGGCTGCACACAGATAGACCGACACAGAGAGGGTTTAAAAATAGCCACAACACTGAGACAAGCAGTATGACTTTACTTATGTAAAAGGTACCAACTAAAATCCTCCATTGCAAGTAAAAGTTCTGCAAACTTTTCTTAAAAGTACAGAAGTATTATTATCAACATGAACCTAAAGCATCGAAAGTAAAAGTACTCATTCTGCAGAAAAATGGACTCTGTGACTGATATGTTATTATTACATGTGTGACAGTGTTAGATTATTACTGATGCATCAATGCATAAGAATCATTTTACTGCTGCTGTAGCTGAGTGAGTCCAAACAGTCACAAGAAGAATCTGAGATGTCATGAGATGATGAATGAGAGTTGGAAAGAAGAAAAAAGCAAAAACTACTACACAAATTTCTATTCATGTTTTGGACTTTCATGTCATCCTGGTGCTTTTTGGAGAAATAGTCGCAATTTATTCGATCTTTTTGTGCCTCACACAGTTCATTTAAATGAACCATCTAAGATATGTAGAGGGGGAAATCCCTTTTTGGCAGAAATACGAACAATAAATTGACATTAATTGGAGGAACTAGACACTGCGTTTGTGTAAAATGTCACAAGCCAAAAGGATTGGGAACTACTGGTTTAATCTGTAACAATGTATTGTATTTTATAAGTTTATCATATGTTTTTTTATGTAACTATAGCTGTCCGATAAATTACGTAAAAAGGACGATATTTCCATCTTTAGTGGAGGATAAGTAGGCCCATAAAGTAAAAGGATAATTTTTATTTTTTTAAAGTACTTTCTAAAAACTGCAGTGAAGTTCATTAATGGACCTTTAATGAACTGCTTTTATATAGTAATATATAGTAATAGCTACTATCAGACTTTGAACGTTGCATAAACAGGACAATATACATGCAACAGCAACGACATGTTATGACTATAGGCTCTGTTTTACTTGCCTTATTGCTCTGTACAATGATTGTCAGAGGCAGCTGACAGCATCCATCCAACTAGCTTGGAAACTCAAGATAATCAATTAAAAGATCAGGGGAAAGCCTGAGCAGTGACATGGAAATACAGTGCCAGTTAGTATTTCTGTTCCAGGCTCTTTTTTCCACACTAATAGGCAGCTGTGGAGTTTTCAAAGCCGAGTTATCTCTTGAACTAGGCTTCATCCTTTTCATGACTTCACGTGACAACCCATGTCATGCCTGTGTGCCGATGGGCATGTCATAACCGAAAATGCAATATCACTTAAAGATAGAAAACTAGAGTTTAAGTAGACACGGAAACAATAAATGACATTACATTTAGTAATATATTTAGGCTGTGGTAACTGCTTTAAAGTCTAGTAGTGAGTTAAAGAATACAATTAACTTGGTTATTGTTTTTCCCAGTCTTTCATTCACGCTCAATGAATGGGGTTGTTGTGCCCGCGCCTCGCACCAGGAGCGCGCATATTCTTTTTTTTTTCTCCAGCGGCACAGAGGAGAGAGTTCTGTTTCTGGGGAGGGAGGAGAAAGGACTACATGAAGGACTACAGTGCTCTTATTCTGCACACACAAAAAGGACCCCGGTAAAGTCTCTCGCGTCCGTTAGGAAACCATGAAGTGTCCTTAGTGTGTGTGTGTGTGTGTGTGTGTGTGTGTTTTTAAATCGGAAAACAGGAAAAGGGGGCTCGAAAGTGGAGGCGCTCCTCCGAGTTTAGTACACTGGAGCCGCTGCTGTTGCCAGTTTCTCCGAGAAAAAGACGGATTCAGCAGAGAACGACGGGAGACGAACTTTGTGCAAGATGCAGGGGGTTTCAGCTACTGGTAAGTGAACCGCTCGTATTGATAAAGACATATCTTTTCCTCTCTTTTAAAAACTCTGCTGTTTTCTTAAGTTGTTTCCAAATGGCCACGGCTTGCATTGCGCACAGGATTTGAATTCCCAAAATGCTTTTGCCAGCTGTCAACGGGGCAGCTGCAGGCCCGCCTGCATCAACTCCGAAACAACGTAAAGAGTTGTTTTGCTCGTTATGGCTGCTCCACAAACACGCTGAGCATGAATGGTCCACTGGGGAAGCTTAAGCTGACATGGCAAGAAAAGGAGCAAAACCAAACCCTGAGAGAAGCAGCTCACAATTGCCCCAATCTGACGGAGGCCCCCCCCCCTCACACACACACACACACACACACACACACACACACACGCTCACTCACTCAGAGTTATCTGTATTGTAAATATATGACCGCAAACCAAACAATTAGATGATCATTTATAAAATAATATTAATTGATAATGATGACTAGAAGAGGAGTCATTCATCCGCTTCCCTACTGTAGTGTGTGTGTGTGTGTGTGTGTGTGTGTGTGTGTGTGTGTGTGTGTGTGTGTGTGTGTGTGTGTGTGTGTGTGTGTGTCCATAACAGCTACATTGTCCCTGTGTGGAATAGGATTTGTGTGGAGGAAAGAGTGTTTGATGCAGAGCTCATGAGATTAGAGATGTGTTAAAAGTGTCTACAAGTCTGTCTGTCTGTCTGTCTGTCTGTCTGGGAGAGGATGGTAGGAGGACTGCTCTGTGTTTGAGATAGAGTGTGTGTTAGTGTGTCAGTGTGTGGTTTCCTCTCTGCATTACTCGTAGATATTTTTGACCATGAGAACGATGCATCTCTAAACCGCACTTCTATACCGCCACAATCACAAAGGATGTTTCTCTTTCTTTCTAAATCGGCTGTTGATTATTTACCGTGTCCAGATCATTGTTCCTGTGTTTGTGTCTGTCCGTGTGTTGTACTCCGCATGGTCTACAGATGACAGATCTGGGGCGTTTGGTTTAATATTCCTATCAGCTAACCACAATGAGATTAGTGTGAGAACCAATCTCCATAGAAGATTCAGCTAAATCTTACGATCTTTCACAGAGGCCTCGGAATAAAGTGCTGCTAGCATGGAGACAAAGAAGGGGGAGGGTGTAGTGATAGAGATGAAGTGCTGATGGGATGATATCAGGCTGCAGTAGAGGTGAGCTATGCAGAGAGAGAGAAAAAGAGTGTTTGTTGTGAGGCTCAGGGGAGGAATCGATCTGCCGTCCTCCTGGCTGACTTTCTTTTTCCGGCAGTCCAGCAGTGCATCGTTTCTCTCCCACACACACACACACACACTCATTCCCAAGGCCTTGCTCTTTTTGTTTTTTTGCAGTTCCCTCTTTCTCTCCCACACTGTCCCCGATCAATCTCTCATGGCTGCCTTAAACCCCCTCCCCAACACACACACACACACACACACACACACACACACACACACACACAGTTCTAGTGCTCAATGCAACCGCCGTCAGATGAAATGCGTCTCATTTTGTTCTCTTTTCTGAAGTTCCCTCATCTATATTCCTTCCACATGGGAACCTAACCAGCCTGTGCACTCTCTAATGCTTATTTTTGTGTTTACGATGCGAGGGTCAAAAGGGTTGCAGGCTGCTCGCTTCATATCATCGGAGAATCTATTAAAATAAACCACATCACAAACGAGCTGCAGTGGAATAGATAGCACGCCTCTCAGTTTAAATTCCACCTCATTACTCAGAGTTGTTTCCAACTCCGTAAACTTTTCTGACACACTTCACTCTCGGTCTTACTCTCTGCATGCGATCCGTCTCACTCAGAAGTGGGTGAGCGTCTTCCCTCCACAGATGCGGGACAAAGGTGGTCCACGTGCGGTAGCTAGATGCTCCGGCATGGATGTCCTGGCTGGCTGTTTAGGTTATTTATTATTAACAAAAGCTATTGGGCCGGTCTGTGTTTAACCAAGCCAATGTAAACATCTCCCCTCTGTGTTAGATAAACACAGAGCACGGGAGTTAGAGAGGAGGATGGTGAGAATATTATCTGCACAGCTCCCCTTGTTACCTCGCTCCAGATGACCCTGTTGTTGTTTCCCCACACTTTTATGAACTTTGAGCGACTGCCAAGTCTTTGCAAGATCAGGCCCGTTCCCATTGGCCAGCCAGTTCAACTGTTTAAGTGACGAGGACGCAAACGCAAGACATGTTCCATGTGATGCAGACCCATCCTGTCCCATGATAACAGTTCACATTGGTGAGAGGTTATAATTATTATAAGCAATGTGCTTCTGTAGGTTGATGTCAATCATCCAGGTGGTAAATGGTTGATTGAAATAGCATTATCCAACCCATAGTGGGTTCGCTTCTTTTAGTTATATCTATAAAAAGTACACAAAATATGAGGTCTGATCCCCTTATAGTCGATTGGTCTAATATTTCTTCAGTCAATTAGTCATTTTTGAAATGCTGAATGACTTATTTCCAAGAAACGTATGAGCACATCTTCTAGTAAACGTGGTGATTAGTTGACTTAATCGAATGAGTGTTAGTCGGCTAAGTCGAGGACAGCACTACTAAATACAGTAGTGTAAAAATAATGACTGTTTTCAGCTACTAGGAAGTGATTTTCCTTTTTATAAAAGAAGTCAATGTGATGGTGATAGAAGAGGCACGTTTTCCACTTGCTGTGCAATCTGTTTTATTGCTCAATATATGCTCAATTACAGTGCATCTCGAGATCCACGCTGTAGCCAGAGACACTGCACAGAAGCACTGAGCAGACGGCATGCTTCAGAACCGTATATGCACTGGTTAAACACTTTATTTATTCAGCTTCAGAGGTGTTGGTAGGTGTGTTGTTTCCCCCCCTGCTTCCAGTGTTTATGTTAAGCTAGGCTAAAAGTGTCCTGACTCCAGCTCCATACTTAACAACCTGATTTAGAGATTTATATCCATCTTCTCATCTGTTTCTTATAAAGAAAGCTATTCATCTATTTTATTCTGCTCCGTCAGCGTTGCGGGCGGCGCAGTCACTGTGCTCACGGCGGCAAAAGTGTTTCTATATTAAGTTCTCAAGGTGACCAACAGACCAGTCACCCGACAACTTTGTGCATTCCTGTAAGCACTGATCTCAAACATCCCCGGCATTTCTCTCTGTCTTATTCTGTTTTATATGTGTGTGTGTGTGTGTGTGTGTGTGTGTGTGTGAGTGTGAGTGTGAGAGAGTGAGAGAGAGAGAGAGAGTGAGACAGCATGACTCAGTTCCAGGCCCATTCACAAGCTTCAGGCTCTCTCTCGGCCTGACTGAGTGTCACATTGATTTTCCTAATGGTGGTCATGTGTGGGTCCTGCTGTTGCAAAGGCTTCAGCTAAGATGGCTGTGTGTGTGTGTGTGTGTGTGTGTGTGTGTGTGTGTGTGTGTGTGTGTGTGTGTGTGTGTGTGTGTGTGTGTGTGTGTGTGTGTGTGTGTGTGTGTGTGTGTGTGTGTGTGTGTGTGTGTGTGTGTGTGTGTGTGTGTCTGATTTGATTGACCCCTTTTCTGACGGCACAAGTTTTTCTTTCTGCACTGCGTGTCCTGAAGAAGCCCCCCTCTTAAAGTCTTTGCCTGAGCTTTCCAATTGAATTGAATTGTCTCTTATCATGTCAAGTTGTTAGAGTGTTTGTGTTAAATGCCTACAAGTCTATCTTTGCACAAGATAAGATAGTACTTTATAGGGTTTGCTGGTTTATCATTAGGTGTGGCTCAGAAAATACACATCAGACATGTAGGAAGATGATTTTACTCTGGACTGGGATTAGAAACTGGTTTGTTTTGATGTAGTTGAGTCTTTTTATAGCTACGGCGCTAAAATCATGCCGTAATAATTGACGCCCCTGTTTAACAGGTTGTTGAGTCATTTGCAGGCATGCTGCTTTTGGAGGTGTGTAATAAATTGTGCTGTAGAACTATTGTTACATTAATATGCAAATGTATAGCAATTAAAAGATTGTCGTCACAGTGACTATAGTTTCACCGCACCCATCTGTCCTCGTTGGTTGGAAACAGCCTTCGAGACTGTGGTTTTATTTTGGGACACCCTGGACTGCCGTTACCCCCAGGTTGGGAAGCCACTTATTTGTTTGTTTCCACTACACAAACAATGAAAAATATCAATGAATGAACACAGTTTGTAGAAACATATTCTGTATTGTAATCGCAGCCACAGTTAGGCGACATTGTAGAAGTTGTAGTAGTGTTTGAAGCAGTGGCGTAACAAACAAGTTAGTGTTTTAAACAACTGACTCCTCTTTCCACAGTGGTGACAACATTTCAGAGCTGACCTGAAGTATGCAACGAGGGAGGGTTATGAAATGATGTATCAGAAGCCCACAGCAGAAGATTACACCAACAGTGTTTTTACAGATTATAGTGAGCTGGAGAGTGACAGCAAAGGTAGCACTAGCTATTAGTCCAATATTGTTTCGTATTAGGATTAGGATTAGTTCGGGAGTAGCAGTGCTTCCTCCACAAATATGTCTATACTGGCGGTCTCTAGGCACACACACACGCACACGCACACGCACACACACACAGGTGGAAGTGACCTGGTTTTCATAAATGGTATTAACTGTTGAGGCCTTCTAGAAATGGACAGAATTACTCGGTGTCACCCAATAAAGGACTGTGGATGCCAGTCTGGAGAACTTCTAAGGTTGTGAGAGTGTTCATTGAGGATCGTTCGCTGACTCCAAGTCTAAAAATGGGGAGTAAGAATTCGAAATTGCCATTTTTACTCTGTAATCTGATAAACAGGACAGAGAAAGGGATCCAGTTCACATCCTAAACTTCTTTGTTTGTGTCTCAGTCAGTCAGAGGACGGGAAGGTCAATTTCTCCACAGCCCTGTGTGTCTGCCTGTGTCTGTGCCTCTTCTCCAGTCTGCTGTCTGTCTGGATTGGACCTACCCAGATGAGGGGGATTTTCCTTGGAAAGTCATATGGAAACAAAAAAAAAAACAGAGCCTTAATAGTAAAAGCATGTTCCATTCGATTTTCTGTGTGTGTGTGTGTGTGTGTATGTGTGTGTGTGTGTGTGTGTATGTGTGTGTGTGCAGTTTATGAGTTGAGCTCCTTTCTAGCACACTGAAGGCATTGTGTTTTTCCTCTCTGATCATCAGAAGAGCAGGCTCTCTGGAATCAGGGCTTCCTGTACACACTGGGGTGAGGCAAGGGGGATCTGGAAAGGAGAGAGGAAGAGGAGGAGGGGGAGAAAGAGAGAGAGAGAGAGAGAGAGAGAGAGAGATGGAACCAGGTGGAGGTCACCTCTAGGGTAGATGGTGAGCATCGGCATTCAGGTTCATAGCTTTAACACAGAACAACACAGAATCCTTAATGTGCTGATATTCAATATTTTTCATTGCCAACAAATCCCATGAAAACAAAAAACTAAGCTAACAATGAAATAATGTCTGTTTATCCAAAACCTTACAGCACATGCCACAGACCTCCATTGTTTTCGGAAAACTATTTAAAAAATCAATGAGACACACCATTGTACTGGGTGACATTATTATATTTCATTATGATGAATGAATGAACATGCGCACTGTAGTTTTGAGTCACTTCCACACACACACCATCACGCTGCTGAAAAATAATCCCCATCAGATGTTCTCCTGTTCAAATAATGAAAAAGCTCAAATCTACAGGTCATATAAACCGTGACGAGGGCCGCAGACAGATGGTCAGAAATCATTTTTTAGATTATTTAATGCATCGTTGGTTTATAATATATATATATATATATATATATATATATATATATATATATATATATATATTATATATATATATATATATATATATATATATATATATATATATATATATATATATATATATATATATAAAAAAGCCTCCAAAGTCCAGTAATGAGTGTCGAACATACGTTTTTAGATGTATTATTTATTATCTTCCTGGCAGAAATCCGTTTCCATAGATTTCTCTGTGGTATAAAAATCTTCCGGAAACTCAGCTTGTCATTTGTTTGTCAAGGTCACGTTACTGTACGTGTCAGTCTGGTAATGAGCAGGAACTAATGTTAGTACTTTCAAGGACACTCCTCTAAGTCTTGAGAGACACCGTGTGAGTTTGGACTGTAAATATTGGAGCATCCATAAACCCATCCAACAATCATTTCATTAAAACAGTCCCTGCTTGCGGCTACATTCCCACACGCTGATGACACAACTTTGACAGTGAAATCAATTCCCCATCTCAAATGTCACAACGTTGATTTTTTAATATCGCAGTGAAATGAAAGCAGTGGCTTCCTGGATTGTAGGAAATCAATTAAAAACCTGATATGATACGCTATAAAAGATGGTCAGCAGTAATAGAAACTGCAAACTGATTTGCAAAGTCGTGTATGTCCCTATTTTTAGACCTTTTTGTCCTCGACGTCTTACAGCTAAGTTTAGCTCACTCCCCAAGTCGCTACTCGCACTCCCCCATTAACACTCACTCACCTGATGTAGCCATAAACCAAGTTGTAAATGTCTTCCTAGTCTGGCTGATTGCAGCCAACAAAGGCAGCCTGTGTTGAATTCTCCATGCTCTCTCCCCTGGGTGCCCTCCCCACCCCCCCCTCCGCTCTGCCCTTCTGTTGTCATTAACCATTGTCTCTCCCTTTCCTCTTCCTCCCTTTTAAAGCCTGTGTATTATTATAATGGGATAAATCGGCACCGAGCACTACATTTTTAGATTTTATTCCTGAAACCCAACACTGAGCATAACTTGCTTGCTTGACATTTCTGACATTCTTCTTTAAAACGCAACACTTCACACTTCATGGTGTGTTACACACAAGCAGACTCAGAGGCCGTCGGTCAGCAGGAAACTTTTCCTTGCTCTATTATCCTTTTCTTTCCCCCCACCACCACCACCACCACCAGTCTTAGCCTGACACAGATTGGCTCCTTTTTTTTAAATGGCACGGCTGTTTGAACAGGGCTCTCATTTAGTGCATTATAAGGCATTGCCAGAGACTGACAGTCGTTTTGTTTGCAGCGTTTCTGTATGTGATGCATACATTTCACCATTCAACGGTCCTCACTGCTACGAGTGTCTTTCCCCTTAAGTAAGTGTATGGTATTAATATTGTTATTTGGTGTTTTGATGAGGATGGATGCTGCTGTCAGTGAAAAGCTTTGTGTTATGATATCAACTACAGATTTATTTGCCTCGAGTTAACCCGGCTGTCACTCTAAATCTCAGCTCTTTTTACAGGCAGTCGTAAAATGTTGACTTCTGCCGATCATTCAAAGCAGGCTTTCTATAAACCTCTGTCTTATATGTACTTATATATGGTATACATAAAGTATACATATGGTTTTATATGGTCACAAAGGGGGATTCTATTGCCCACGTTTTCCAACTAAATCTCTACTGCCCCGCTGCAGTGTTGCATGTGCAACAGCTATTCTACCACTAGATGGCACTGTTATGTCATTCCTGTTCAATTCTTTACTCCATCCAGCAGCTTCAATCAGAGACTATGACCTTCTTCTCTTTATGGATTTTACCAAATAATCACTGAAGACTTCTTACAGTAGTAATTTAAAGCAGTTGTTCCCAATCTAGGGGGTCGGGACGTCCACAAAGGGGTCGCACAATAACTGTAAGGGGTTGTGAGATTATTACAAGATCGGGAAGCAGAAACACAAATGTATTCTTATTGTTCACATTTTTCTTTTCTTGTGAGTTACTGGATGATTTAACTTCTTCGTACCTATAAACGCATTTCATAACTAGACGGAGCACTCGGAGAACACAAAGCTCCTCCAAGGCCGTTTCCATCGGTGAAAAATAATGTGTGTATCCGCCCAGTAAATTGGATCCACTCGAAAATGTAATGGGTTCTACCTTGGCCCGTGCCACATCCTTCCACTAAGAGTCATGAAAATGGGGCTTGTAGTTTTGCCGTAATCCTGCTGGCAACCAGGCAAACGAACCAACACACCGAACCACAACATAAAAACAAGGAAAATGAAAACAAAATGCCCCTTTTTGTTAAAATGGGCAACATTGGTAGAGATATGCAACCCGTGATGAGAGGCTGCAAGTAGACATTGCTTTGATTTAAGGGGTCACAAGTCAAAAAGTGTACTCATATTCTGAAAGGCTTTTGACAACAGCTGCTGAAGAGTAATGCTATGTATTTTATTTTTAATGTGTGATGTGCTCAGGTCATCATTACCGCTCTCTGTGCTAGGCTTACAGCCTCACTGTCTCTCTCCGTGCTCCCTTCATACCTGGAGCTCAGCGGCCGAGCGTGACATTGAGGTGCTTCACACTGAAGGTCACCCTGGCAACAGCAGGCTGACTCTCCGCAGTCTCCTGTCCTTTCTCCTATTATAGTCTGCACTGCCCGTCAGCCATTTATCACGGTATACTGCTCGGCCTCTGTAATGACTTTGTGAAACAAGATAGCACCATTTCATGGGAGAGAGATCTGGACTTACTGCTTTAATGGCTGCAGGGAAAACAACACGGGGAGAGGACTTCAGTTTCTCCCTCCTGATGTTAAGGTGCTAAACCTAGATCCTCCCTTTGTTTTAAACCGTCACCAAGGGATTTGAACTTGTGAGCTTTTATGGCCACTCCACCGCGCCGCCCTCACCCAGCGTGCCTTGCACAAGCCACAACTCTCATCACAGGACAGTCATAACAGCCTGAGCCTAATGAGGAGATGAGAGCTACATCCACACAGATGGATCCTTTTCCTGTGGCCCGTTGTGGATTATTTCTCTCAAACAGTTATTTCAGGCTTTCAGCTTCTTCTTCTTTCTTTTTTTTTTACTCGTCTGGGCCGTAATTCACTAACAAGCACTTCATTAGATTTACATCGATCCTGAAAAGTCAAAGCGGAATAAAAACAACAAATTGCCACAGTCTGCTTGGCATCGGTGTTTCAGTGCATTCATGTGTGTGTGTGTGTGTGTGTGTGTGTGTGTGTGTGTGTGTGTGTGTGTGTGTGTGTGTGTGTGTGTGTGTGTGTGTGTGTGTGTGTGTGTGTGTGTGTGTGTGTCTGTGTGTCTGTGTGTTTGTGTGTGTGTGTGTGTGTGTGTGTGTGTGTCTGTGTGTCTGTGTGTTTGTGCCTGTGTGTTTGTGTCTGTGTGTTTGTGCCTGTGTGTCTGTGTGTCTGTGTTTGTGCCTGTGTGTTTGTGTTTGTGTGTTTGTGTCTGTGTGTTTGTGCCTGTGTGTTTGTGTCTGTGTGTCTGTGTTTGTGTTTGTGTGTTTGTGTGTTTGTGTTTGTGTGTTTGTGTTTGTGTGTTTGTGCCTGTGTGTTTGTGCCTGTGTGTTTGTGTCTGTGTGTTTGTGTCTGTGTGTTTGTGCCTGTGTGTTTGTGCCTGTGTATTTGTGTGTTTGTGTGTTTGTGCCTGTGTGTTTGTGCCTGTGTGTTTGTGTATTTGTGTGTTTGTGTCTGTGTTTGTGTCTGTGTTTGTGTTTGTGTGTTTGTGTCTGTGTGTTTGTGCCTGTGTGTTTGTGTCTGTGTGTCTGTGTTTGTGTGTTTGTGTTTGTGTGTTTGTGTTTGTGTGTTTGTGCCTGTGTGTTTGTGCCTGTGTGTTTGTGTCTGTGTGTTTGTGTCTGTGTGTTTGTGCCTGTGTGTTTGTGCCTGTGTATTTGTGTGTTTGTGTGTTTGTGCCTGTGTGTTTGTGCCTGTGTGTTTGTGTATTTGTGTGTTTGTGTCTGTGTTTGTGTCTGTGTGTTTGTGCCTGTGCCTGTGTGTCTGTGTTTGTGTGTTTGTGTCTGTGTGTTTGTGTCTGTGTGTTTGTGCCTGTGTGTCTGTGTTTGTGTGTTTGTGTCTGTGTGTTTGTGTCTGTGTGTTTGTGCCTTGAAATATGAAATGCATGTGTTTTAGGTTGTTAAACTGCAATCTATCACTTTGAAGCTCTTCTAAAACTGAATGATGAGTATCATTAAGCTAGGACACACACACACACACACACACACACACACACACACACACACACAAGCTGGCTTTGTGCTGCATGTCTGTTTGTATTCACTAAGTGATAAAGAAAAACAAAACATCTCGATGCGCGCCATTCTCCTCTAATCTATTTGACAGCTGGGAGAGTGTGCCAGCAATACACTTATAGGTAAAGCACTCACAACTACAACAAGCTTCAACCCTATTACAATAAGTAGCTTGTCGGCGGGCTTCTCTAAATGACACTCAGTGAAGGATTGCATCATTGTTGTTTCTTATCCAGTGGAAGAGTTATGAAAGCGCTAATCTCAGTTTCACTGTTTTGTAATCTGTCAGAGATATGAAGGTTTTGGATGTTTTGCATTCTGCCTTCGCGCTCACTGTTCATCTCGTGTTTAAATCACAAGTCACTGCAACTGCTACTAGGTGACTGTAGTTTAAAGGTTGTTGATCACAGACTTAAAAAGATATAAAAATGTAATGTCACAATTATCCTGGACAAAATAATTGCGATTCACGATATTATCCCAATAACTACTCTAAAACACTAACACATACTGGACTCAGTTGACCTTTTGTTTTGTGAAGAAACATCACAGATAGGACACGCATCCTTTTTTAGTGGAAACAAACCATCTTAAATAAGGAAATCATAAATAAAGGATTGAAATCAAATTGAAAACATTGTAATAAATCTGGCTCTATTTACGCTGCTCTAACGTGATAGCGAGCGAGCCGGCGTTTTAAATCACGATTATCCGGATAATGGAAATTCACCACGATCGTGTGTGTGTGTGTGTGTGTGTGTGTGTGTGTGTGTGTGTGTGTGTGTGTGTGTGTGTGTGTGTGTGTGTGTGTGTGTGTGTGTGTGTGTGTGTGTGTGTGTGTGTGTGTGTGTGTTAGTTTTGTGATCTGCAATAAAAATCCTGTATCGTCCCGTCCCGAGTTCATGTAAATCAATTTCTTGGGGCACAAATAAGCATACATGCAGCCACTTGAACTCTAACATTGAGAAACATGTCATTGTTGAACATTGATTGTAGATTTCCCGACACAGTTAAACGATGTTGCTTCAGTGAAGCGTTGATCATTTTTCACACTGCTCTTTTGGGTGTGCTTTACTTGCCTGTGTGCAATCCATCATGTCACGTTGCTGCTGGTGACAAATGCCCTCTTGTCCCTTGCTACAGATATTCCCATCAGACACATACACACACACATGTACGCAGACCTTCACCATCCATCACTTGCCACACCCTACACACCTTTTCCCCCTTAAACATGACACAGCACATAAAACCTGAGCTGATTATTGTGGATGCTGCTGTTCTGCAAAACTAAACGTAGTAAGTGGTGTTGTGTTGCTGTGCAGAAGGAAGTGTTTGTGCACATTTGCTTTCTGTTGATGCTGATGCATCATCACCCTCGCTCTATATCTTTGACCCCACGTACCTCACATTTTCATTTCAATTCGTGCCAACTTTTTCCTCATTTGAACTATTTATTTTTAACTCTCTCTGTTTCTCTTTCTATCTGTGCTGCACGGTAATCTCTATTGAGCCGTGTATAATCACAGGCCATCTGGACGCTGTAGGGAGAGATGAGCCTGCAGCTCATCAGATGACCAAACCCGACGTGGGTGGACACACACTCGTGTGTGTGTGTGTGTGTGTGTGTGTGTGTGTGTGTGTGTGTGTGTGTGTGTGCACGTTCACACTCACACGCATATATATACACACAGTCGCACCTTTTTTAATAGCTACAAACCAGCACGGGGATTTTCACTTCCATCACACCGTGCAAGAACATACTCAAGGACATAACGACCATCCCGAAGAGCTGCAGCGTAACACAGTGGACATAAACAGGAAAGCGTTTGAAAACAAATCACACCTTGTTCAACGCCACATAATGATGTTCTACAAGCAGAACGCTGGTCCACTGTATTTATTGTCTGCTGGTTCTAATATCTAATATTGCTTTACTGTCTCCTGGATTCCCTGCTCACCTTCTCAGAGGGGCTGCACAAGAGCTCAAAGGCAACATTACTGAAATGCTGACTGCTGGTTATTCTAAAACACTCCCCTCTGATTTATTAGACGCTGCAATGTGAAAAAACAGATTATACAAAAAAGACCCTTGTAAATGTTTTATAATTATTCCACCAAGTTTTATGTTTTGAATTGTAGCGCATCAGCAAAGCCACTCCCCCACCAGGATGTTATGAATTAAACCAAAGACAAAGTTTGAACCTTTATGGCACAATACACACCAGCAGCAGCCGCCACAGTATCAACACTAGTGGTCTGTTGTGTATCACAGATAAAGGAAATATATTACTCTGATCATCTTTGACGTCAGTCAGTATCTGGTTTTTGTTTTTGTTTTGTTTTATAAGCTGCGTTTCAGAGTGCACTATGAGAGCAGCCACGGGACTGGAAAGTGAAATAAGGTCAAAGTGTCTCCTTGGGTTGGGAAATATGGACAAAATCCTTTCTCATGGAATCTGTAATCTGTAATCTCAATAACAGTATTATAGTGAAATTGAGGTTTATATTAAAAAGAGATGATGTTTATAGATAGAATAACCAATTGCAAGTCTTTTTTCTGACTCAAATCTATTTTTATACATATTCTTTTGGATAATTATTAATGTGAATCCTGGATTAGTCCTGCTAATATACTGTAAGTAGATATATTAATATTGACCTCGTAATAGCAAAATGTATGTATGTCATCATATTGTCCAACACCAGTAATTCCAAATTATTATTATTATTATTATTATTATTATTATTATTATTATTATTATTATTATTATTATTATTATTATTATTATTATATCCTATTAAAAGTTGTTTGCAACATTTCATATCTTAGTTAAAGCAGAATTTTTAGCATCTCTCTTTAGCTCCTTGACTTTGACTTTTTTTTTAAGACTTTTAAATATCTAATTTTCTCCCCCCAAACTTTATCTCTCTCCTTTTGATTTCTGCTGTGCACCCTCCATCTCCACCATGCCTCTCGGCCCGACACCCTCAGACAGCATGGGACCAGTGTAGAAATACAATTTCCAGATCTCACCACCTGCCAGCTCTGCTCTGACAGAGTGGGACCGCAGCTCTAGTGCATCGTTTCTCCGTCAGGGGGGGGGGGGGAGTAACATAGATACATGGATTATGCGAGACTCCAGCCTCTTTGTAATTCAGATAAGACCTCTCTACTCCAGCAGATAGGTTTAAATATTAATAATGAATTAGAGATTCTCCTCTGGGTGAAATATTAATGACTTCTTCTTTAAAGAGAGACTTTGACTCCTTAGAGAGGGAGGAAGACCGTGTGCTTGTTAGAGTAATTTAAAACATCTCTTTGATATTTGGCTGCTGAATGTGTGAGGAGTTAAAGTAAAGGTGGCTGTCAGGGTCAATATTAGAGCTGGCAGATATTTGGGAATAAAGATGCTTTTAGTCAAGGAAAAAAACGGCATCTGACACATAAAATCACCTGTCTTCATTAATAACTACAGTATAATCTGTAATTTAATTGTGACGGCTCTAATTGATCCCTCTATTGAATCTTAGAGAGTGCAACTCCCCTCGGAGAAAGCTGATCTCTCTGTGTGTGTGTGTGTGTGTGTGTGTGTGTGTGTGTGTGTGTGTGTGCGTGTGTGTGACAGCGGAAGACTTCAGCTGCATTAACTGTGTCCTTGCTCAACCTCTGTCTTCTGCTGAGGTTTGTCTGGATGTTGTGTCTTGCTCGCACTCCAGGACCTTCAGAGACTTGTAAAAGTTATTCATTTCCACAACTTAAGCTTGTGTAAATCTGCCGTGTGTGTGTGCGTGTGTGTGTGTGTGTGTGTGTGTGCGTGTGTAGAATTATTCATATGCATGCATGCCTGTGTTGTCTTTCTGTGTGAGGGCTTTTTGGAAAAAAAATCCTGGAGTTAGGTCAACATGCTGTGGAATGTGAATTGTCTCCATGGCAACAGCCCAGTGTCCTGCTTCCGGCTTTCGTCCGCAGGGTGCGTGCCGAGGCAGCCAAACCAAGTGTGCCATCATGGCATCAGCCCACTGATTGATCTGAGTTATAGAAAATAAAAAAAAGATTGTTTATCTATGCAGACTTCTGCACCGAGTCCCTTCGGACTGTAACTGGGTCAGTCCTCAGTGTCCCTGCAGTGGGGCAGGACGACATCAAGAGTCCTTTGAAAGCTCGTTGACAGAACTTTGGCAAGCGTTCAATCAGCATTGATGCAGTGTTTTACATATTATTGACGGCGTTGTTGTTTATGTCTCTGTATGTGTTGCTCGGTGGGCATCATCTGCTTCAATTTAAATGAAGTTGCCACACGATTTGTTGACCTCGTCTCCTCGTCTGACCTTTGTTTTGCCATTAAATAGGGAGAGAAACTCTTAAAGGTTAAAAATGAGGCGACGAGTGGTATTTTCCATCCCTGTGTAACAGGATGTTTGTGGTCGGTGATCCCATGGGCAGATGTGTGACAGATGCCCTCCTCAGGTCAGTAGAGCGAGGAAGATTTAGACTAGTGTTAGTCGTCAATATTGCAGTGTGTTTGTGTGTGTGACAGGCACTGAGAATAATCACGCACACAAGTTTCTTCTTTGTGGACAGATGGAAAGAGATCATTGTTGTAATTAGTGAGAGTGGTAAAGGGTGAGAGAAGGGCATTTCCTCTATCCTCTAGTTCCTGTCAGTGAATGCATCTCTATCTTTGTGGGCTTATTGCGGGCTGTAACATGGAAATCAAAATCTTCCAAATTCTACTTTAAGCATCAATCTCTGCCTTCCACGAGCTAAAATGTGATAACAAGATGGCGAGAGGTTCAACATTCCTCCCTAACCCACAGCTCACATTCCTCCCTTTGGTGTAAAGAGGGGGCACGAGCACCATGCCTCATTAGATAAGCCACAAAGGCAAGGCTTCTATTCTTATTTGAAATTGGTTTTCCCTCTTTTTTTGGATTGCCCTCGAGGGCGTCTGCACCAGCACCAATTCCCTATCTCGTCTTTCCCTCGCGTGAGAACATTTCACCTCTGCAGGTGTGCCGGGTTAAGCAGCCAGCTTCATTGCCGTGGAGAGCAGCACCCGTCCCCTCGTCCGGTACGATGCATAATTCACTGTGTTGAGCATTTCAAGTAGTTCAGCAGGAGGTGGCCTACAATAAGCTGCTGGAGGTGGATGTTGTTTATGTCACTACTTTAACATGAGGACAAGAAGATCAATGTGGGGCCCATTTTAACCCACTCCCAGACACTCTACACTCGCCTCCAATTTTAAAGCTCCTGCGTTTCCCCCCCCCCCCGTTTACGTTCTCCTTCTCTTCCGCTCCTCTCCTCTCTCCCAGCCTTTAAGCTCCGTTATCGTTTCGGAACTGGGGATATTCCAGCAGTGTTTCCATGGTTATCGGTTGCGTTCGTCTGTGGGTTCAGAGTCGGTGTCGGGCAATGTCACCCTTTCTTTCAGGCCGATGTCACTCCACCTATAGAATGGTAAGAGGGGGAACACAGGGAGATATGGAGGGGGGGGGGGGGGTGTAATTATATGTGCATATGAAGAGGGTTGGAGCAGCTTGGGTGCGTCATCCTGCCAGCTTTTGTGATCCACATGTCTGTGGGGGGAAGTGGCACAGAGACACGGATGTACTCCCCAGAGACTTGTGGTAAAGTGGCTCCCCAAGGGATGTAACAACATTTATTATTTACACATCAGAAAAACTAATTATTTTAAGGAAAGAACTAGTGGTGAAATGATCCGTCCATCAGTCAGTTGACACACAAATATTTCCAATTTTGGTAATCGGAATATCATTAGAGCTAAAATGGATTTGCCCTTTTTCTGTTTGATATCATTATTTACACTATTTATTATTATATATTAACTACTTTCAACAGGTTTGTTGATTAACTGGTTGGTAAATTTAACAAGAAAACATTTCAGCTTCTTAAATGTGAGTATTTTCTGCCTCCCTGGGTTTAACATCATTGTAAATTTAAATTCAATTTTTCACTAATTCGTTAAGTTTTCGACACTTAACAATTAATAGATAATGAGTTGCAGGCTTAAAAACACACTCCACCTCTGTATCGTACCATGTTTCCAAAGAATACCTGAAGAATTTCCTCCAAAACATATCCTCACACACACACACACACACACACACACACACAGACACACACACAGATGCAACAACTGCGCGGGCACACCCACTGATACTTACACACACTTCCCCCATCTTTCATTCAGCCACTTCTCTTCCTCTCTCCCTCCTCCACTCTTCTCTCTCTCTCTCTCTCTCACTTAACTCTCCCCTCCCGCTCCATCGCCCCCTTCTCACCCCCTCCCTCCAGCGGGCCGTCATTAGTTTCCATGGTGACAGTTGGGCAGCATTATTGCCGGCTGAGAACTGCTCCTGGGTTTCTTTCAGAGCGGCGGCGGCGGAGGCATTGTTTAGTCCGCTGCTCTGAATGGTGCAGGGATCAGGACGGGGAGAGCGCAGGACAGGAGGAGCCCTTTTTTTTGGGGCAGGGACAGTGCGTTAGTAGAGGGTGAGGGGAGGAGGAAGAGTAGGAGGAGGAGGGGAGGAAAGAGGAGGAGAGAGAGAGAGAGAGAGAGAGAGAGAGGCAGCGTGGTGGTGGTTAGAGAGAGTAGTAGCAGTAGCAGACTCATGCCGTCTCCCCGAGAGCGCTACTAAAACATCCAGGCTCCTCAGACAGCCTGCTCGTGGCTCAGTGCTGGACTAGATCTGCTTTTTGTGTTTACGTTCGTGTCGCACAGCAAGAGATGAAAGGATCTACGGAGATTTCAGACAGAGAGAGAAAACAGAGCAAACATCGAAGGCAAATGACAAACTGAGTTGAGCTGGTGAGTTACTAATGGCGCTTCATCGTCTCTCAATCATAGATGTGTATGTGTATTCTGTGGGAATGAACACGTGCACACTTGCATAAAGATATTCTGCATTTATTTGATGTGTATTGTAGTTTTGTGTACGAGTGTATGAAAAGCAGGTGCTGCTGCTTTACAAAATGCGTGTGTTGTCGTCCAAACCCAATCTCTGTCTGGGTTATGTTTGGGTGGGCTTACAGCTGTCTGCTGAATGTGGGCTAATTCTCGCTGCCCTCTGAAATATACATGCCACTCTGCATATTTTAGTGAGAACATACATTGGGGGCAATTTTCTGCTGCTTTGATTCCCTGCAGTGGTTTTTTTTTTTTGTGGAATTTCTGAGTGGGATAGCGTATGTGTGTTCTGGTTCTACTTTGTTTGGTTTTCTCTTTTATCTATACCACAGTGGGTAATTAGGAGTGAGAGCTGAACCTTCTGGCTCCTAGAACAAGTGATGTGTGGTGAGTAATGTTAGCAGCGAGCAGCGCCGATGTCTTTTCAGTTCATTGCTCTCTTTGCTGTCTCTCTGATGAAACAGCACTCGCACTGTTTTCCTCTTATTATTGGACAACTTTGAATCGATACGCGCTCACTGAAGGAGCGGGCCGACATGGTATTGAATATAAGTGACACAGTGATGACCACTAACACATCGATGATGTCATTACTTCCCGTCACCAACTTCAAAGAAGATGTAATGCTTAACCTATTGCGCAGCTGTATTGTCCGTTATTCATCGCTGGTATGTTAGTGTTTGTATTCAGTCTCTTAGGATTTTTTTTGGCACACTATAATTTAGCTGACTAGGGAGTTGTCTTAAGGAGTGGGGAGTCTCAGTGTTTCCATGACGACCGGCAGCAGCTGTGTGAGCCTGTGTGAGGCTGAGTGTGTGGCAGACACTGTGGCATTGCCTTAGAGACTGCGAGACTCTAATCAACGACCTTTTGACCCAGATCAATGCGATGGTGCTGAGCCAAGCAGCCACAGGGTCTGGCTGACATATATACAGCGGTACCACGCCGGTGTTGTACAGCTGCTTACATTTCCTGGATCATGGCAGGCTTCACTGGCGTCAGAGCGGTCTGATCCTCTTAGATCGCCGGAGTATTAGTGTAGGAACCGGCTTCTCGTATATCAACATAATCATGCCCATTAGATGGATTTATTTCAAGTGTAATTAAACCTTTTAAACATCTCTGCTTGTAGTTGATTACTAATCTTGCTATCCTTGAAGTGGGGTGATTTTACATATACATGGGATGGACAAAATCACGGAAACACCACATGAAAAAGGACTGAGGGAAAAAGCCACGGTACAGAGAGGGGAAAAAACTACACAGCCAAATGATTATAGGTTGTTGCAGTTCTTTAAAGGCGAACAGTCCTAATACGGACAACTACATCAGCAATGAAGATGGTCCTTAGTGAAAAATGAACTGAACCTCTTTGACACAGTCTCAACAAAAACAGTTCACGGTGAGCCGTCAGTCAGTCAAACCATAAACACCATGAGCTGGTATTTATGGTAAGGCTGCCATGTAAAAACCGCCTCTACTCAAGGCCAACTCACAAAGACTCGCACAGTAACCTCGTGTGAAAGGCAAAAAATCCTAGAACCCCTGGGCAGTGGAAAAAGTAGTGAGTCATGATTCGCCCTTTTTCCTACGTCTGGACAGGTTTGCTTTTAGAGAAAGCCAAAGGAAAGGATGTCTTTAACCCACAGCGTCCACAAGTATTTAATACAGGGGCGGGTCAGTAACCGTAAAGGGCAGCAATTCTGTGGGAGTCATTGCTCTGTACGCTTCCTTCTGTAATAGTATTTCTATTATTTTGTCCACCTACTGTACATATACACTCATCAGAGGCGTGGTGGTGGTTTTCTTTTCATTCCTTGGTTGAATAAAGAGGAAGGAAGCGCTCCGTGTCGCTCAGAGATGTTGGATAACTTGCGGTGACTCTGACCAAGCCACATTGCAAACAGAAAAACACACACACATACACACATGCAGATACCATGTTTAATAGTCACCCACGATTAGTCTACTCGTAATTATACCCACAACTTCCTGCTTACCCGGGGCACCTGGGGTCTTCCTCCACTTAGAGCTGGTGGTGGCATTTCCTGTGGCGTTGGCATGATAATTATAGGAATCAGCGAAACAAAAGAAATGTCAAGTGATTAGGTCAGGATGCATCAGAAGACACCGCCGCTACTGTTTTAACCATTCCAGAGAAAGTGTGTTTTATGTGTCTTATCTTGCTGTCTGATGTTAACACTTTCAGTTTGAACTTTCACTTACATTCTCCGGGTTGGACAGTAAGAGGGACACGAGTGTGTTGTGTTATAGTAACATGTGTCCTTGAGTCTTTGCGTGCGTGCGCCTGTGTGCGTGTGTCCTTTATGTCTCCATTCGGCTGGGGCAGGCAGTCGGAAAGTGTTAGGAGCTCTCTTGTCTCCAGTGAAGCGTGTGTGTTGTCTTTGTTAAGAGGCATGAGAGGAATAGAAAAATCACACGCTCTCAAGCAACAACTCCCCTCCCGGCAATCAATGAGTAATATCTAACATCTTTTAATGTGACCTCCTCCTGTTTTCAAACCACCGCTCACTTCAAAAGCTTACAAGGTTTCACGGTTAATGGTGGAACTGTCTTTGTAGTTGTGCCCTACTGCTCTGGAGAAGATGAGGGATCGCTTCCAGAGGAGAGTAACACGATATTTAATGCTGCTGCAGGGCATAGTGTACACGAGTGTTTTTTATGTCTATGTGCTTGTTTGCATGCATTTGTGCACATGAGCTAACAGACAGTTTTAAAAATATATTTGACTTTAGGGATGTTTGTGTGGATAATCCTTTCCTGCCATATTCTCTTCAGGGGAGAACTTTAATGTCTCCTCGTAAAACTGGAAGTCAGTACCTGTGCACACATGGAGCTGCTTGCAGTGACTGGGGAACTACCATAAATGGTAAATTTCAGGACAGTACGCTGTTCTTAGTGATCTCTCAGTTTTGTAGTTCACAAAGCTTGACTGAAGTTCTTCGGCAGCAAAAATGTGCAAATGGGAGAGAAAGGAGAAAAAAAAGTGTGATTTTAGAACATTTACCGAGGACTGTGGCTTAGCAGCACTCTAGAAAATGTTTGCTGCATTCTTCGGTCACACCCCCCCCCCCCCCCCCTCCCCAGGGATGTATAGAAACAGCTCTTGCCTTTGGGCTGTTTCTATACATCCCTGGTGGATCCTTGACGTTGACCAAGTAGCAGCAATAACAACAGCTCTCTAATTGAGCCCTCCTATAATAATTCCTTGCATCAAGCTTCAGACCCCCTTGAGAGACAATCTGTTGCAGGTAACGCAGGGGACAGATGACAGGTGGGCAGAGCTGCAGGCCACTGCGCTTCTCTGCATCTCATTCTATAGAAATAGAACAAGGGCTATGATATATGATATCACAGCCAGCTATGGAAAAAGGTAGATGCTAGAAGAAGTACAAGTGTAAATGACCCCTCATTGATTCCATGACAAATATGTGTTATGTTTGAGTTCTTAAGCATATTTTGTTCTTTGGCTTTTATGTAAACTGGGAAGTACCTGATTTTGAAAGGATCTGATGTGACAAACGGTATAGAAAGATAACTTGGAGCGCATTGGATTTGTAATTTCAATGTCTTAATGGGTAGAGCATATCTGTAGTGTATCTGTAAGGATTTTGTATTCATTGTTATGTTAAGATAGTATAACTAGTGTTAATGTAACAGAGTTAAGGTTCCTCTGTTGCACCTTATTTCTCTTGTCTTGACTTTGGCACGGGAAGAAATAAACTGCATTATAAGAGCATCATTCAAGCAGATTAATACATTTAGAAAATATCTTTTAATTAGTTGCATCCCTAATCGGATCTATATTTGAATATTCATAAAGAGAACAAAAGGATCCTTTGATATCTCGTGTGCACATGACTTGCATGCTGTGAAGTGCATAATGGGTTGTAATGATTGCAGATTTTATTCCCAAAGGAGAGAAATGTGTTATTTTCTTTAATTGATGTAGGCTCAGAAGGTCAGATGGATTATATCGCAATCATGTTGAACTGCTTGATTTAATCTCTTTATTACAGAGCTCTGAAAAAGATTTGCATGCAGCAGTAGGTCAGCATCTCTATTTTGGGTTTGAGCAATGAGACCAGCTTCCTATATTTGACTAAATGTATTAGACACTGGCCCTGGCAGTCCAACTGTCTCCTCTGTGGGAACACTAACATGGCTCAGAGCACTGTAGGGGAAATACTGGAGCCATTAGAGAGGAAATAGGAGCCTTTATTAGTCTGTCTAGTGTACACCTGGCTTCTATAACAGGCCGCTCCTTGTACAGTGAAGTGTTTGTGAGTGTGTGTGTGTGCGTGCTTGTGTTTCTTGGTATATCTTGGCTTCTTGCTCTAATGTCTTAGCTAATTCTGCCTTGAGCTTTCAGTGACATAGCTTTCCATGGCTCTTCCTTCACATTCATTTAGGCTTCTCCCTCATTGGCATTGAAGGGTATTCTCAGTTTTCAAAGTTGAGATATTCATCTAAAGAAAGTGTCAAACACTTTGTTCATAAGTTTAGACAGACTGACAAGAGCGGCCTGCCTCAGATGCTCCTCGCCGGAGAGTCCCAACTGCTGACACTACAGTTCGAAAGTGATTCTGACGTCAAAGAAGACGCGTCGGCGTTGAGTGCACAGTGACCTTTTTGTCTCGGTGTGTATGTTGGTAGAAGTCCAGTGTGTATCAGCACAGGGGAGGAGGCTCGGAGTTATCCCCCGGTTCCTCACCCTCAACCTTTCTATTTCACCAACCCAGCCCTTTACATCTACACACCCTTTCTGGGTAGACCAACCAGACTGCACTGAACTGGGCTGGAATCGGCAAACACATTGACCTGCACTGGGCAGAGCTGTGGCGCTCTGGGACACTTTGACTGTCAGCAGCCTCATAGACACTCCCCTCCACATGCTGACATCCATCCTGCCTGGAACAGATGCAGGGTGGGTGCGGTGGGCACCCTTCCACCTCACCGAGGACTACAAGCAAAGCTCTGAGAGTGGACGCTGAGTCGGGGGCCACAGAACTGAAAGAGGATATAAGGTGTGTGGCGGCAAGTTGTGCAAGGAAGTAGTGCTGAAATAGTCACGAAACAGTGAATGACATACTTTTATCTAGAAAGAAACCAATATACTTATATTTAACTCAATCAAACCAAATTCACATAGCTTATTCAATCATTTGAGTAAATAATCATTAAGCCCTAGCCTCATACACCCACAGAAAACTCCAGGGAACTTTTCCTATTTTCCAAAAATGCCCCGTTCTCCATCAAACATGTGCATATGAACACTGGAAAAGCTGCATTCAGTGGACATGCATACACCACTTCCCTCTGTTGTTCTGTTGGCTTTTCCAGAGGCGTAATTGTGGCCTTGAGAGGTGTGATTTGGTTGGCTGTGAAATGTTCTCTCAGTATGGGTTGCTTTTTATTTGGGCAAGGCAATAATTTGGTCGGCCGTGTTTTTGGTAGCTGCTGAATGTTTTTCTGCAGTCGCAGTGGAACACTTTGTAGCACGCAGTACAATGTTAGCAGATCACAGTGTAATGTTAACAACGTTGACACAAGTTAAGTGTCAATGTCATTTTGTGGTCTGTGCTGCAGATGGGTTTCTATGATGTGAAGCGACCAGGCTTTACCACTGAAGAATGTATGCATGTGCTTGTTTATATACATATGCATGCACATGTGTTAGTACGTCTGCATGCACGTGGAGCTTGGTGTCCTGATGGCTCACACACACACACACACACACTGAGGGATGTTAAGAACAATCAGTCATCAATGAATCAGTCATGCAGTCAACCACATGGCTGGTTTTTAACTGGTCCTGTCCACCTCAATGATTGGTTGATCCCACCAATCAATACATGGTCAAATAATCAATGCATTCACACATCAGAGACCTTTAGTCAGTATGAAGAGTGATCAAGCCTTGATCCAGAAGATTAAACTGCATAAGCCTCAATACAATATGGCCTTCCTAACACAGGGAATGATTGAAATTTGTTTTGAAAATGCTATTTCATGCTTCGGGTGCTGATGATGACTCATGGAGCAGATCTGTGGTGGACCTCCCCCCCACCCCCAGTGGGTATGGAAAGAGCTGGAGTATTTTTTCCAGCTCCAGCAGTTAGAAATTCCCTTGCTAGTGAAGGTGTGTTAGTGTTTAGTAAACTGAGAGGAAAAGATGGACGCTCCTGCTCAGCTTTGCCCTGATTGTTGTGCAAAACGGCCATTTGAGTTTTAGCGTTGCACAGTGAAGGCCACCATTGAGAGCTGCTACAGTAGGCTTCAGTAGTTTCTCGGACAGTTGGGCAGTCATCTCCACGGGCAGGTTTGTAAACCCCCTTGTCCTCCTGTGTGTGTGTGTGTGTGTGTGTGTGTGTGTGTGTGTGTGTGTGTGTTGCCCTAATTGCAAATCTGTGACTGCTTTCCTTTACAGTAATGCTCTGGGCTACTGCACTACATCCACACAGACAGAGACTCACTTCTCTGCACTCTGCCTCATAAAAATCCTTCTTGAAGCATCTGTTGTTGTGGGGGAGGCTGGGAATTAGTGTGGCCACTTTGCAGCCACGCTGTTAAATCACGTGTCTGATGATAAAGATGACGAAGAAGAAGAAGATAATGATGAGGATGAATGGGAAATTGAAATCATCCCTTTGTCATGTCCTCACTTCATTGTGTTACTTACTGTAAATCCTGCGTGGTCGTCCGTGACTTTTCACTGTGCATTTGACAGCTGGCCTCGAGTCACACTGTAGGAGAAAGGTCTCAGGTCAGCGACTGTGTCATACTTCACCCCCTGCTTCTCTTCTCTCTGGGGAATATAGTCTGCTCTTTGACCCATGTCATGTGCATGTCTACAGAAAAGTCATGTTTGTGTATTTCTTTTACTGGCTATGACTAAGTGCTGACTGTGATTCTTCTTCCATCTATGGATGGAAGATAAGATGCTTCTTGATTTATTTATTTGTCAAGACATTCACAATTCCCACTTTTGTCAGAACTGTGCATCCAGTAAAAGCCAATGTGGTTCTTTATAGTTCACCTTGACCTACCTACTATATTAGCAATATAGATCAGCATTGCTGCCTTGGCAATAGCTTGTTCTTGGCTTGTTCTTGGCTTCTTCTCGAGGCGCAGTGACGGAGAATCCTTTGTAAAAGTGACTTGATTTAGTTTGGGACTTCACAAGGACAATGCCACTCTGATATTAACTTGTCAGTCTTGGCTTATGTTTAGCTTTCTCCACAGTTACACTGTATCATTACAGGAACTGAAAGCAGATGGGCCCTCTGTATTTACAGTGACTGCTGTATATTTGCTAACATAACTCGTCACTGTTCTTGCCTCTGTCTTGCTTCAGACTTTCTAGCAAAACCACTTAACTGTACTTTGTCTTATCCACCTATGTTTTCCACTCATTTGCGTCTATGACTTTCTCCAACACTTTCCAGCCATCTGCTACCTTCTCACCCTCGATCCAACCCTGTCCGTCTCTCCCTGTCTCATCCCCGAAATCGCAGGTCCTAATCTGTGGGAGCTGGTGAAATCCTCCCACTTAGTGTGGGAGACATGTCGGTGAGCCCACTGTGCCCACTGACCTGATTTCGAGGGAGAGGACAGACCTAACAAGATGACTTATCTCCCCCTACTTTACCCTGGGAAGCCATGATACTTATGACGCCACTAACACAACAAATAGTCTCTGCACAAAGCTCCACACTAATGGAGGGTTTTTTACAAAGAGAACACGACTGGTTACGATAACATGGCTTGATAAGAAATAGATGAATCTAGATTTGTAATCTGGGGCCAGATGCTACTGTACGTGATTGGAATATTGTTGATCCTTCTGCGTGTGTGTGTGTGTGTGTGTGCAGGATGGCGTGTGTGTGTGTGTTAATAAATCCTGTGGTGAGGTGAGAGTTACTATGTGAGGGAAATCTGCTGATTGTCAGAGATTGAGGATCTGCTCTACTGTAGATCCTGGAGCAGCTGTTATTGTACCGACACCAGTATTTCCTCTCTCAGTGTGTGCATTTAGATATATCCTCTGAAAGTGATGCTCCACCCAAACTCTCATTTATTCAGAGTATTAAACCCCTATTGGCTTGTTAGGTGTTGTTAAACTTGTTCATAGGAATATGGCTTGTTGTGTGCACTTTAGAGAATAGCATTGCCTTTTGTGTGATTCTGTTCAATTTAACTTTGCCATTTCACTGTCCTTAGATCTGACACCTCGCTGTACTTGTTTTTTTTTCTCTGTTGACTTCTGGCTCAAGGTTTTAACCAATGGCGTGATAACTGAAAAGTAGATCAAGGTCAGAGCACTCATTACTGTCTCCTGCTGCACAGGGAGGGAAGAGACTGGGTGAAGCGAGAGGATAGGTGGAGTGGGTATGGAGTGGTCCATAGCAAGGGGTTAAAACTAATGGTGGCAGTTGACCTCTCCGTCATCTTTGCTCCCTTCTAGCTTTTGTTTTGGTTTTGGTTTCTCAGCTCTTCAACCTGTGTTGCTCTGTTTTCCTCCTGTTCATACTGGCCATTAAAACATCCCTTCCTAATGCTCTTCTAATGTAAGAGACGGGGAAGAAACTCCACTGCCCACTATGAGTACAGCAGGCGCAACCTGTTTCAATGTTGATTGTGAACCTATCCTTTAAGCTCTGTGGTTCAATGGCCGTTATAAATCGAAAAGCCATTAGATGAGAGACTTCTCGTCTTTGACTCAGTCTTTCAGGGTAACAGACTAGAGAAACCGGATCAATATGATTAAGAGTGAGTGAAACATGTACACAGACAGAGTGAGAATAGCAGAGCAGGTGTAATGCAGACAGAGAAACTGGGGAATGTGTGATGGTGATGTGGGAATAATGAGGTGCCATGCTTAGAAAGAATGTCATTGGGATTCAGCTATAGGTCTTGGTGGTGTACCGGGGGGCTGTCAGCGCAGCCTCACCAGGGTATCGGTCTGCGGGTAGGAGACCTGATTGACTGGCTGCCTGACTCTGCTGAGTCTGAGTGATCTGTCTCCCAGACAGCACTGGGGCGCTTGGACTGTGCTCGAGGGATGATGGGTAATAAATGACTCTGAGGGGGCTGACGGTGACTGACAGCGAGCTAGGTCTGTGCATTTTTTTGCATACGTGTGTTTGAGTCTGACTTTCTCTTGGGTGTTTCAAGGAAAGGAGAGAGGACAAGGGTTTTGTTCCAAAATGTGTGTATTTGAAGAAAAAAAACTATGTATCAAATATGGCTGAATGATTTTGAAAAAATATTTAATTGAGATAATTTCACTAGAATAATTGGGACAACTTAGCAGCACAGAAATATTGAATTTCTCTGTGAGGCTGTACACAGTGGGGCTTTAAGCTAAATGCTAACATCAACATGCTGATGTTCAGCAGGTATGGGCTAATGTTTTTTTTCATGGCCTTTCCTAATATATTGGAGTTCAGGGAGAACTGTCACTGCAAGACTTCGACACAGACTGCTGGTATGTAGTGACACAAGAGGGTCATTCCTTCTTGTGAAAACATCCCAGAGCTGTTGGAGCCATGTGCTTTACACTCAGACAGTAGACGAGAAGGAGAAAGTGTCTTCACATTCCCAAAATATCCCTGTCAAATACCTGAAAGCATGCGAGTAAGGTGCACAGCAGCCCTTCGCTGTGTTAATAATAGACTGTAAAGCAGTCTCAGGTTACGACCCAAAACACTCGCTGTGCTCCCTGTGTGCTGTTCTGTTACAGGTAAGATTAGACCGGTTATTTGTTACCTGGCCTGTCTGATTTAATGAATGCATAGTGAATTGTTACAGCAGGGAGAAGTACTATATTCTAGAGATAGATAGATATATAAGCAGGGGGCAACCCACAGCCTTACCGGGTGGGTTGGTGATATGTGTAATTCCTGTCTAATTGTCCTATTCATCCGTCCCTCAGTAACTGGGACTAAGCAGAGGAAATTAATGAGTGCAGATCAGCGTCCTCCTGTGTGCGTTCACAAAGTCCTTCTTAAAACGACACATTTACAACATTAATTTCTTCTCTCGGATCCCTCAGAGTCCAAATCAATTAGTTGACTGACTCGTAGCTTCAAACGTTGTTTTGGTTATTTGTCAGTTTTGGAGGAACTGTGTGTGTGTGTGTGTATGTGTGTGTATGAGTGTGCTGAGATTCCACAGTGACTCACATGCGCGTCACTTTGGCTCTGAGAGGAGGTACTTGGATCAGGTTTGGCAGGTGAACAGGCAGGTGCAGCTCTGTGAACACACCTGGGGAGGAACAGGTGAATTTGTGTGTGTTTGGGTGTAATGCTGAACTTCCCCTTTGAAGTACTTTTTAGGGTGTGTTTGTGTTTTGTCTGCCACAAAAGCGTGTCTATGTGGCACACACACATACACACACAACTGTGGGGGGAGGATATGTTTTTATATTGACCGGGTTGTGTGGGAGACTTTTCCGTTCACTTGCTCTTTGGACTTTGGATATGTGAAACTGAGCAGTTGGAGGGTGAGGTAATTAAGCAGCTCCTTTCTCAGAATATGCTGTATATTCCTTATTATTCTGAATTATTGTGTGCTTGAATGCTGCTTGAATGCTGTTTAGAGATGTGATTAATAAGTTTAGAGATGTAATTTACTTGTTCATTGGATCCTTTTCACTGTGCATTTCCTGGTTTGGTTTTTTTTAATTAGGAAAAACTGCGAGTGTCAGCTCCTCTCTCTGCTGTGTCGTCAAGTTTGGATTTAGTTTCATATGAGGGCCAGGTTTTACTCTCAGGTAACCATGGCTACACCTAGTTACCATAGGTACCAGCCCCCTACGCCTCTGCCTATCCACCGCTGTTTGTTTTTCCCAGGAGCGACTCCAGCCAGTCTTGGGTCGCAGAGTTCTTCACCAGGCAGTCGTTTTGCTTTTCATGCCTGTTCACTTGATCATAGGTCAAGCGTTTCCTCTGCTAATACCCGCTCTAAATCACAGATGACTCCATGGTTCAGTGAAATGGCAAGAGGCACACAATATTGCCACATCCTACATACTGTAGGATTTGTGATCATCGGTGGGGAAAACACAATTACATTTTTGTACTCTATATAGTGGAGAGAGCTGTCTGCAAGCCTCAAGTTCTCCCCCTGCCTGCTTCTATTCCGCTCTGGTGTGAAAGCCTGCCGTGTGAACAGAACTCATTACTGACTGATTTTTCTCCTTCCACTGCCGGCAGCACGGCTGAAAAACACCAAATTAGATGTGCCGGGGCTCTGGCTGGAGCTCGGTGCAATTGTGGTCCGTAATCCAGAGCCGGGGTGACGAGAATGAATCCATGAGCCTGAAGGAACAGACATGTGTGGTTGTATAGTTTGTCTAGTTATTAACATGGTCTACTGAGGGACGTCTCTTTGTTCTATTGCACATTCAGATAACAACTTAAACTGAACCACAGACATGGCTGCCACGGTGTGCACTTTGTGTGTTCTGGAGCGCATACAAGACGGAACACAAACACTCACAAAGCTTGGTTATTGGTGCAAAAGCTTGATTTCTTTCTCCTTGACTGGACTTCTAAGGATGTGTATCTGCAGCTGACTGTAAAGCGACTGACACATTTTTATCTTAACTTCTCTCCTGCATTTGTCTCTCTGTCTGGATTCATGTTTAGTGTCATTTGGACTGTGTATACTAGACGGTTTATCAATTTCAGTTTGTATTTCCCCCCAGAAATCCACCTATTTGTTGAAATTGATTTGGATAAAAGATCTGGCATCTGGCTGGAAATGTAATGTAAATACATTTATGGTTTTACTGTTGCTTGTTGTGTTACGTTTCCTTACTTACTGTAGAACATTTTGGTGCATAATTAGCACCCCATTTATGTTTTCTCACCTCTTTTCTCATCACTTGCTCTAACCGGAAGACTTTCTGAGCACTGTTCATCGCAAGCAGGAAAGAGACTGGTCTGGGTCTTTTTTTTTTTTTTTTTTTTTACTTCAAACCAATCTGCATCTTTAAATTGTGTATTTTTCATTTTGAAACGGAATACAGTCCAGGTTCTTCAGACAATAAAGATCAGACTAATCAAAGTAAAACTTCCAAAAGGACACAATTAGAGTCAGAAAAATCCCAATTGTCACGCAGAGTCTATTTACAGACCGTGTCCAGAGAAGCTTCCATGTAGACAGACACAGGCCTATCAGAGCGCGGGAGCGAAACCAATATGCAGCTCGGTGTCTGCTGCCTCAGGCCTGGTGTCAGGATCGATGCAGCGGAGGTTCTCTCCTCCTCTCTGGTCCCACTGCTCTCTGTCCGAGGGCAACATCCTGAAACGCACTCTGACTCAAGGTCATTCACCTACAGTGCTATCATATGAAGCACACCACTGCATCGCTGTAGCAGGATTACGCTGGCTTTTGGATTAGTTTTTTTTTTTAATGAATCTCATTATATTGATCAATACCTGATATTGTCTTTCTTTGTGTGTCTTTTTCTCCAGACCTCCCTGCCTCCTCTCTGCAGTACCAGTGCGGATCAGTGGACTATCTGTGTTCCCCACGGCTGGTAAAGAAAGGTCCGACCCCCAGACCATGTCACGACAGGCCTGCCATCAAACCCCGGCCCCAGCCCTCCTCCTCACCCAGACCGCCAACCGCACAGAAACCTCAAGGTAAAATACTGTGACCCAGTATGCCCCCCCCCCCCCTTTTCAATGCCAGATTTGACATTGGGGCTGACATTATAACTCAAATGTACAGCAAGATCAGACCCCCGCTATTGAGCTGTCATTTATTCTGCTCTGACAAACACTGTTTTATAACATGGTACGTGTCAGCTGCCCGACCTCACTCTGTCACTCACACAGCTCAGTAGGTCACCTCTGACAGAGCTGCTGTTGTAAAGCAGGCCAGTGGCTCCCAAGTGTTGATGTTTGGGGCATCGTTTGAAGAATGCTAAATATGAATAACATGAGTTTTGTTTGGGGAATTACTGAGAAACATTGTAGGAAATGACACTACAGATGTGGCCTCAATATTTAAGTGGCTTACAACTACTCAAAGTTTGCTGGATTATAAATTATAAATGATCATCCTCATTATTTTACTGTTTATTGTCAGGGCTGTTATTCATGATTATGTGATCGGTATTAGCAGCATACACAGTTGGGTGACATATTAAAGGAAAAACAGCCTGATTGATTATCATTTTGCTTCTTAAAATGTCATAAAATGATGAACAAAACTGACCTGTTTGTATCATCAGCACTTACTATGTTTCTCTTCTCATTGATTCATGTTTTTATCCTTTGATTTGTCACCTGTGTGTATTTTGAGTAATTGAGTCTACTGCTAATTTAACATATATCTAAATTAACCAGTTATATAAATAGGATTTTAAAATAGAAAGTATTCTGTCAAGTAAGAACCAGTGATGATAATGTGCTTAAAGACGAGGGGTCTAATTATATCATGTATTCTTCCACTGGGCAGAATGAGCTACTTTATTTTCTAAGCACAATTCTAATAATAGTTGTGCATTTTAATACTTACATTGTTTCCCACCTGACGGGATGAACTTCCTCTCAAAGGCACTTTTTATTCCACTTGTGTCTCATCCTGAGAGAGCAGTTATTCTGGAGTTTGGCAGGAACTACAATTGGAGTTCCTGAGTCCCTTAAAAGGTTGCTCCTGTTGTCAGAAAATGTATATGCATGTAAATGCTCAATTATATGACAAAAGGAACCTTGGACTAAACTAAAACCACTTCCCCTTCATTCTCCGGAGCAAATGGACCAAATGACAGGCATTTACACAGTTTATCATTACATGTGTGTAGATAAAAAGTGTACTCAACCTCTCTTTTTGTTATCGGTGACACACACAGAGGAAGTGCTCCATTTAAAAATAGTCACACATCATCACATGTCCTGGTTTCAGATATACAGGTTTCTGAAAATGAAATATATGCATATGCATATGCATATGCATATATATATATATATATATATATATATATATATACAGACTAGACCTTGAAATCGTAAGCCCGTAGTGTGCACTGATGCATTTTTTTGTTTTTTTCGTCTTTTTTCTTTTGTAACTGGAACCGCGGTGACACACTCATCTTAGCATCCTGTTCTGAAATAAGGAAGTTAGCAGATAGCTGCAGCTCAGTGTTGGTCTCACTCTGCACCGCTGCTGTTTGCTTCTATGTTGGACTGTATTTTATTCCCTTTTTGGAGTTTAAAAACATTTCTTTACAAGGAAAAACGCAGGCTTCACACATGGACCCAGCCATGGAGGTTTTCTCACTCGGATGTATACGCGTTACCTGATTGTTTTTGTTAATGTCTGCCTCCTCATGCTTCTTGCCTCTTCTGGATTGCCGCATCTGTAGTGCCCCCTAAACCTTCGCACCTGCTCGCCCTTGGGCAAGACAAGAAACCTAAGAGGATCCCTCCACCGCCCTCCAGGCCTCTGCCAGCTCCCCCTCCTCCGCCTAAACCAAAGCCCAGTCTAACCCCTCCTGGCTCGGGGGTACAGCCACAGAAAGAGGCCCAGAAGGTGGGGCTGCTCATCGAGAGGTTCGAGAATTCAAGGTAAGAACTTAAATGGGAAATTTCATCAGAAATGTTTCTTGTCTTGCCCGTCAGATTCATATTTTGCTCTAGAATGGTGTGTGTGTGTGTGTGTGTGTGTGTGTGTGTGTGGATGTTCGTGTTCGTGATTAAGTTAACTTCTCATGTGGGCTGCTTTGAATTCTTGGAGATTTAAGGAAACTTAAAACACTTTTATCCTCTCTGTAAATATATAATACAAATATATTTATTCTTTATTTGGTTAGGGTTATTAATGCACATTTTTTAAATAAAGCAGGTGTAACAGTGTTGTTGTGTCCCTGCAGAATCCCCATCCTGGGGGTGCTCCCACGGTCCCAGCTGCACTTGTGTCTGAGAATGGACACTGCATCTGACATCACTTCCTCCTGCGGCCAGGACACCACGGCGAAGGTCGCAGGAGACTCCTCCACTGTGGATAAACTTGCACTTGGCACCTCTGAACGGACTCTTGAGGTGTCTGAACACATCGATGGCTCAGATGACGCCCCGCTGGACGACTGTGACATCACACACAGCGTTGATTGCCTTGACGACGTGGAGCGGGAGGAAGGCTCCTCTCATGAGCTCCTGGACAATCCCGACTCCTCGGAGCAGAACGGGAAGATTCCCAACCGGGACAGCGGCATCGACAGCCCGTCCTGTGCGGCGGAAGGGGAGGTGTTCCCCAACGAGGACGCCATCGACGAGGAGGATCATTGCGACAGCGTCACTGAAACGGAGAGTGTGTCCTGCTGCGTCACCCTGGGCAACAAACGAGACTCGACACAGGATGAGGACAGTGACTTGGATGAGGGGAGCAGTGGAGAAATACACTCTTTGACAGACACACAGACTGGGTATCTGACAGACGCACACTCAGAGGCGCACAAAGTGAGTACATTGCATGCTTCAGCATCATCAAGTCATAACCATAAACCTTGAACAACCATAATTTAAAGTCTGAATAACCCCCACACGCACCTCTGAGGTGGTCATTAATGTCTCCAACTCACTGTCATCCCCCCACTGCGGTACTCTTTTTCATTTATATTTCATGTCACATCATAATTTTCAGGAATTATCGGGCCATGTTTAAATTGAGCACATCCTGAGCAAGTCTAAAAGCCTCATCTCAGACAGTCAGACTGCCTTTCATGTACTGGAAAAAAGTAGCTTGTGTCTATTATTACCTCAGCCTGGGTGAACAATTTCAAAGAATACTTCTGCATGAAACGTTAGACACGTTTCAGCCTCGGCTTGCCGGTCACAAGCGACTGACTTGTATCCAAAAGAAGCTCTGCCGTCACCTAAAAGAAAGAATACCTGCCCAAAAGCTGTAACAGGAGCTTGTAATGGCTGATAGATAAAAGAGTCCAGAGACAGATATCTCCCCAGAGCTCAGCTAAAGTTTCACTTTTCTCTTGTCCTTCAGTTTGACTATTGATTGTAAACAACACTGATACCTCAAGAAGTGCACATACTACTTCTTGTTGCCTATATGTGCCGTCAATTGGATCTTTTATTGGAGGCACGCAGTTCTTAAAATAAAAGCATCAGGGTAAAGTCTTAAAACATGCTGGCATACTAAAGAAAAAGAGATTTTGGAGGTGATGACAGAAAGATGAAACAATGAGAAGAGGTTTTAAAGACGGCAGGAACTCGGGCCAGGTTTAGTAATTAGGTAACACTTATGTAGACTTGCATAGCATTTCTATCATGGCTGGCAGAAGATGTCTTTCTCAGTACTCCCTTAATGCTTAAAACACACCCAAAGCTCACACAAATGTCACACACACCTCAAGTGACCGCCCAAACCCACTCCCTTTTGGGGAAAGTTATCTGTACTCTCCAGTGCTTCCTGAAGAGTGTGTTGTTACGCGAGTGTTTCTGTGTATGTGTCTGCGTGAATGTTTGTGACACTGCATCTGCCATGTCGATTGTTATATAACGACAACCTTGTCACAGAGGATGTGGGTTGTCGATGATGTGCGTCGCAAGAAGTTAAGATTTCTTTTTCTTCTTGCAAACAATGGCAGTTTTGAGTATCACGTTTGTTAGCATAATAATAGCCGGCAATGCTAGATTTTCATACAGTGCATGATCTGTGGGGAAAGTTTCAATCCTCTCATCTGTGCTGTGTGTGTGTGTGCAAGTGTGTGTCTGTGTGTGTTCATGTGGGAGACAGCAGTTGTGAAACCCGCATTGTCGCAATAGGCTAAATGTTTCGAGACCCTGATGTGTGTTCTGTGTCATTTGGATAAACTTTATCAGCAAACATCATTTTTAATGTTGAATCATAAAAAAAAATTGTCTCCGCTTCAACAAATCATAATGACAGAAAGAGATCTCTATTTTCACCACCTCAGCAAATAACATCAGTTTCATACGTTACCTCGGCTGAACTAAACCACAGACTAGAATAGAGCTTTGTGAAAGTCAGTTTACAATCATCTGCTGCTGACTGTTGCCTCGGACATAAGCCTTAAAGGATAAGCCTGCTGATGGTTCATATGTTTCTTTATTGTCAAGAAAAAGCATGAAAAAAACTAAAAATGAATGAATTAAATCTACTAGCAAGTAGTGTCTGTGTCTGTTTCTCTATACCATAGAGCTGTTCTGTTGTTAAATACTCATCAATGGTTGACATGTTCCTTCATTACATTGAACATGGGCACTATAGTTTATTCTGAGGCAACCCTACACACACCTGCTGCTGTAAATACTCACTAGAGCATCAAATCCACAATTTACTCCTGTTTAAGTAATGTTTACTTAAAAACTACAGTGCCCAGCTGCTTTAATACATTATTTAGCCTTTTTCTTATGAATTAAACTGGGTCAATTATGTGGATTTATGTCTTTGGTAGGAATTAATTTGGGCCTGAGAGCCGCAGACTCGCTGGGGAAGATGGGAAGTGCTGAGAGATGGACTAATGCATTGTTGGTTTTTCATAGGATTTGTTGAAAATTACTAAAAAATATATAATATTGCCAGCCTTATCCTTTAAAAATGTGTAGGTCCAGCCTTGTTTGGCTAATAAATTACAAATCTAAAACAAGTGACCGTTACTAACTAAAACAGAAACGTATTTTAATAAGCTAATATTGACTCCCTCATGCACCTTCCCCAATCATTAATGTCTTTTTGTGATGTATTAATTAAAACACAAATGAATAATAATAGAATAGGAAGCGTGACATAGCAGCAGTTAGTTGTATATTTAAAATGAAGCTCAGTTTCTCAACTTGAAGACACTTCATGACCTCGTGAATCCTTTGCATGCAGGAGGGAGGGAGGCGGCCTTCCCTCTAATGAGGGTTAATTGTTGAGCTAAGCGAATATGAAGTGATGTTTTCCTCAAATATTGCCATATATGGATTTGGGACCACAGCATTACAGGCACAGCTGAACAAAATACTTTCAGTGATAAAAAATGTGCCCTTAGCATGTTAGTGATTTACTTTTACAGTCATTTAATTTCAGTATAGCAAAGCTCTATAATAATGTTTTATAATTATGTGCTAACAGTTCTTAAATATTTGGGAAAACAAACCAGATAATTACATTTTAAAAAGACTTTGCTACAAGAAGTAGTATAAAGGTCAAGGAGGGAGGGTAGGTTTGCAGTGTGTTGTATGTTTGACTGAGAATGATGTGTTTGAAATGTCTAAGCTTAGTTGGTCTATTAGTGCCTTCTAATGTGCATATTAGCCAACACAACATGATTTGTGGCTATAATTTATAAAAAAAAACGAAGGTGCCATCTGCCTTACTGAAGATCTGATAGGTCTCCTTAGTAATGTTTGTATCTTTGTTTTCATGCCTCAGACTTAATCCTGGATGTCTGTGTGTTTCCCTCAGTGCTCGGAGACCCAGAAGCTCCTGAACATCGCCAAAGAGCTTCTCCACACTGAAGAGGCCTACGTCAAAAGACTCAACCTCCTCGACCAGGTAACGTTGTGCCTCTGTCTGTCTGTCTGTCTGTCTGTCTGTCTGTCTGTCGTCTGTGAGTGTGACAGTGTGTTTTGGATGCCTCTGGTCCACATTTCAATCTCCTGAGTGTGCCAGTGGTCTTAGTGATTGAGATCAGGGCTGAGCCGGATTAAAACTGGCACTGTGATCCATTGGACAACAACCCCTTCTTCTGTTGACCGGATTTACTCAGAGCTGTGTAAGCACGATCATGTGAGAAACTCATTGTGTGTGTGTGTGTGTGTGTGTGTGTGTGTGTGTGTGTGTGTGTGTGTGTGTGTGTGTGTGTGTGTGTGTTTTATATTTATACATATGCAGCATAAATATAGCTTTGTCACCACAGACTTGTGCACTAAATGTGTGTGTCCACTGTATATGGCAGCACATATTGGTGTGTGTGTGTGTGTGTGTGTGTGTGTGTGTGTGTGTGTGTGTGTGTGTGTGTGTGTGTGTGTGTGTGTGTGTGTGTGTGTGTGTGTGTGTGTGTGTGTGTGTGTGTGTGTGTGTGTGTGTGTGTGGTATTGTCATGCTCTCACAGTGCCCTCTTTCACCGCTTGTATGTAAATCCCGCAGATTAAAGATGTGTGTTTCCTGACTCTTAACTGAGTTTATAATGAGAAAGCTCTTTAGAAAAAGCAGTTTGGGTGGATGATGCTCCCCCGATTTAGCCTTTTTGATTGAGTCAGTGATGGAGAATTGTGCACCATGTTTTAAGCAGCACTCAATCTGGTTTACTCTTTTGTAATAATCGCTAAGGATGTGAGATCAAGTTGTGGTGACAGCCATTCAAGACAATCTAGCACTCAGCTAAACTCCCTCAAGGTAAATCTATTGTAATCTATTGTATCTCTTGTTCCAATTAACCGTCCAAAACCCAAAGATATTCAGTTTACTATCATTGAAAACAAACCAGAGCAGTAAGTATTCACATTTGAGTACCTGGAACTTAACGCTCACTAGTCCTGACCTCCTCCAGCACTCTGCTCTACTCGCTCTTTTGTGTGAGCGTCTCTCATTATTGTAAATGGATTATTGTATTTCTTTTTCAGCCTCTATTTGTGTTTACTCGTGTTTGTGATGAGAATTTACTCGCAGTGGTTGATTCTACTTCCTCTTTGTTCAGTTTATGTGTCACAGAGATGCACAGCTGCCCTATCACAGAAGAAGATATGGCAACTGAGGGCAGAAAACCCTCGCAGTTAACTTCCTGTTTTTGTCACAGCACTTTTGCACGACACTGGAAACAATTGTGTCAATCCTTCGCTGTGACTGGTAGGGAAGCTAAGGGTGGTGGAAGTGATGGGTGAAGAAATTTATCACAGGAGTTTATGATGCATCATTTTCAAACTCCAAAAACAATGGATCCTACGTTTCCCATAATGCAACACACAACATCTTTCATTAGAGCCTCCCTGCCTGGTAAACACTCTCGTCTTCTGACCTCCACGTCTCCTGTTTGTAACGCAGGTTTGCAAACAATTAAATTCACATATTTTCACGTCAAAGGATGTCATTTTGCCTGAATTCCTCTCTACTCATACTTTCTAAGTATGTTTTGGACAGGTGACTGAAAAAGTAGTGATTAGTCATTTTAAGTAATGTTTAGTATTTATGGGTATATCGTAAAGCCCGCCCAGATATGGCCTAAATCCACCTATTATATGACATTTTAATGACTAGACAATTGAATCAAAGAAGTGTTAGTTGCCCTAATGCACCGTATTATCAGTGGTTTGCAATTGTTTTTAACAATTCAATTACAAATGTCACTGTTGTTTTACCATCTAAACTCAAAGTGATGTATCAGTCGGGTTTATATTGTATAGCTTATCTAGTTAATAGGAGTGTCTTATAATGGCAACACAAGCAGTAAAGTTTTAGTTGACTCTCATTTAGCTGCCGGTCACACTTAAGAAGCCAAAGCTGGAGAACATGAATATGTTTACGTGGATAAACAACAACATGGAAACTTCTGCGTCTATGTTTACATGCCTGCTCCATGAATAGGAGACAGGTTTGTTTTTTTTGGAAACATTTGCATGATTGTTTGTATACATACAGAATGTTATTTGTCTCTGCAGGTATTTTGCACTAAGCTCACAGAGGCTGGAATCCCTCAGGACGTGATTACAGGGATCTTCTCCAACATCTCCTCCATCTACTGCTTCCATGACAAGTTCCTGCTGCCTGAGCTCAAGACACGCATTACTGGAGAATGGTGAGGAACAAACACCCGGCTTCAACGGCTTTCCAATTAGCATCAGTGTGACGTCAGTCCAAAGACGGTTTGCTTCTGTTTGTGGTCCGCTAGGCAGTTGGTGTTGACTGTAAATCTCAGACAGCTGGGCAGCAGTGGAGGGCATTATTGTCCGGTTTTCAGTGGTGTCAGGTTACTAGTGTTTGTGTGTGTGTCAGAGTTGCAGAATAAACACATTTTATGTCTTCCCCCCCCCCGTGTGTGTGTGTGTGTGTGTGTGTGTGTGTGTTATTGTGTTATTGTGCCAACATCAGCCACCCTTAGTAGATAAAGACTCCTCTAGAGGGCTGTGTGTAGGGAGCACACCTGTCACATAATGGTTCCCCCTCTCATTATGTTCTGCAACTCATTAAAATGCATTGGCTCTGATAGACAGGCTGATAAACACAACCACACAGTCAGTCACAGAAAGTGAACCTCAGGAAGAAAGTACATAAGAAGGATTACTTTGTGGAATTCCCCAATAATGTTCTTGAGAAGATTAGTCACATATTTGTTATGAGCCTTCATTTGTTTCTTGCTTCGGAAGAATAAAATCAGTGCTTCCTGTCTGATATCTATAGTTATATGTATCCCTTCATGATCTTAAGATGCTCATCTGTGATTGTGAAATGTCAGGAGAAGCAGCTGAATCAAACCTTTCATTATCAACTTCACTTTACTAAATTGGAAACAGGTTTCCTGAATTTGTAGCAATTGCATCTATAAAAACTGTCAATATAAACATGTAACTTAATGTACTGGCTGTTGTTTCAGCTGTCAATAAATGCAAAATGCTCGCTTCATGTCATCAGACATCAGACATATATATATATATATATATATATATATTGGATTTTCTTTTCTTTTTTATAAACATTAGTTTTCTGATCAGCTCTAAAGCAAGAAAGATTTCAGATGAACTGTCTCGCACAACTACAGTGTCATTTTATGGCTATCATATAAAACTGTAAATGTTCAATCAAGATGTTGCTGTCATACATAAAGTAGACCTTTAGTACTGCATAACAAATATACAGTTGTGAAGCTTTCGAAGTAGCACCTACTGTAATATTTAGAATTGTACCATTCATTAATCTGTTTGCTGTAGGGACTCCAAACCTCGTATTGGAGACATCCTCCAGAAACTGGCTCCATTCATGAAGATGTACGGAGAATATGTGAAGAACTTTGACCGAGCCATGGACTTGGTCAACACCTGGACACAGCGGTCTTCACAGTTCAAGAGTGTCGTCCAGAATATACAGGTAGGTGTCTGAGTCTGTCTGTGTTGTCTCCTTATTGGATACCTCCACTGATGTGTGTCCATTCATTTGCAGTTAATTTCAAATTCAAATGTATCCATTTACCCACGCACAACTGAGATCTGTATGTAGATACATCTTACCATCACACATGATTGTTTATTACTAGTGAACTCTGATACATCACTGGCTCCAGAAGTAGATTTTTATTTCTATTGCTCAACTTGCAGTGATTGCAGTGAATGTATGTCGTCTCATAGCTCCACATTACGAGAACTTTTCTTTCATGATTTTTCAGTTCAGATCTTTGTTTTGTGCTTGAACCAACAGAAACAGGATGTGTGCGGGAACCTGACGTTGCAGCATCACATGCTGGAGCCGGTCCAAAGGATTCCTCGCTACGAGCTGTTGCTCAAAGACTACCTGAAGAAGCTGCCTGACGATGCTCTGGACCGAAAAGACGCAGAGAGTGAGACATTAGACCCAATGTTTTTACTGTGACACACACACACACACACACACACACTGCTCACTGCTTGTTTTCTGTCTTCCTGTCAACCTGTTTTTACCTCTGCTTCATATTTGCCAGTTTTTTTCATTCAAACTTTCACCGGCATTAGTCACGTATGTCATTGTATCATGGGCGTGTCAAATCATTAGTTCATGGTTTGATGCACTCGCAATATTTAAATGTTTTGAATAATTTGTCTGGAAACAAAGTGCTTGCTGACAGCATTGAATTAATTCCTACAGCTTTTATGTTTCATCTTTTACATTTTTATTATTATTATTTATATTAAACTGAATAGATGACAGTGTCCTCATTATGATAAGAGAAGATGTCTGAACTTGGTTGGACTAGAGTTCTGCCATTCAGCTAAAAGTGATTTAATAATTAGAGGTGCCAGAAACACAAAAAAGGTGAATGAAAAGACCTGAAAGCAAGTGAAGCGATGCAGATTCACATTCCAGGAAACACAGGTGAAGCAAAGACTTGTCTGCTCGAGTTGATGATGCACAAATGAACATTTGGGGTTATGGAGTTATATTGCTCCATGACTGTGGAGGAGTAGAAAGTAGTGCGTCTGGAGGAAAATAAGTGAAACTGGAGTATAATTTAGTCTATCATTGAGATGATAGTAGGACATTAAGCAGCTCCAGAGCTTCTTTTAACACAGCTGTAAGTATCATGCTCTGTGTGGAGTTCCATCTACTTTCTGCTAGAGAGAGATTACACACTTCACGTCAGTGTGTGTCTCTCTTTATGCCAAAAAAAATAAATTGTACATGATCTGATGTCCTCCCAAATCCGTGTTTCCATTTGCCTGAGCAGTAACCTCCCCACACTGTGGTGTTTGGAATCTGTGGAGGGATTTTCTCTTGTCCACTCCACGTTGAAAAGCAGTTCATCACAGTTGTTTTGGCCTCATTTCCCCCGGCTGTGTGTCTCTTCTGTTTATATAGGCCATGATTAAGATGGCTGACTCAGGTGCTCACAAGGCTCTCTGCTGGCTAAAAGCCAACCTAATGCATGCAGTGTGTTTAATGTTAAGACGATGCATATTAAGCCTCTGATCCTGTTACATTTATATAATACAGCTCGTGTGACATCTTATTTTTCAATGAGCAACACAAATACTACTTTTGTGTGTAAAAGAGAGCGAGATTTGCAGTTGGATTTAGTTTTACTCAAACATGATGTGATTGTTGTTGATTTTATGCTAACATCGCACATGTGAATGCTTGTTCCAGAGGCAGTGGAGCTCATCTCTACTGCAGCAAACCATTCCAATGCAGCAATCAGGAAAATGGTAAGACTTTTGACACTATACTTCACCTCACATGTGTTTTTATTTATTTTTGTTGTCATGTCTTTCTCTGGCTGTCTCATTGAACTATATTTAAAACCAATTAATGTGTTATTCAATCAGCAACATTGCAAGTTTTAGTCTGAGGGAGTGAACAAGTTGGATTAGAGCAGACAGGAAGTTGCCGTTTCCTGCCTCGAGTTTCACAGCTTGCGGAAGCCTGACACTCATCCTCTTCATCTCTTTTCTCTGTCTGGCCATACTCATATTTCTCACATCCTTAAAAACAACTCAAGCAGACAAATGTGTTAAAGAATCAATAAGGAAATATAATACCTGCTGTCCTGACTTGCTAGAAAAGCCATAAATGAATGTGAATTTTCCCTGATAACAAAATAACCCCCTCAGGTGGAGTTCGGCTTATAGCTTCCTCTGCCTTCCCACTCTCAAGTGTGTTCTTCTCGCCTTTTACGCTTCTGCAATTCCTCATCTTCGTGTTGCTTTATGATTTCAGGAGAAGATGCACAAGCTGCTGGAGGTTTACGAGAGGCTTGGAGGAGAGGAGGACATAGTTAACCCAGCCAATGAGCTCATCAAAGAAGGACATATCAAGAAGATGTCTGCCAAAAACGGAACAGCACAAGACCGATACCTCTACTTGGTGAGAGGACTGAAGTGTTAGATTAGAGAAATATCAGGAGGATCTTTGTATATATTATCTGTACTGCTTATCAACTGCAGTGTTTCTGTCTCTGATGCAGTTCAACAATATGGTGCTATACTGCGTGCCTAAACTCAGACTGATGGGACAGAAGTTCAGTGTCAGAGAGAGGATCGACATCGCTGGCATGGAGGTGCAGATCCGCTGAGTTAGATGTCTTTTATTTTTCTACTTTAGCCTTTCTTTATTCTGGTGGCTACAAATCCAATTTCCTCTGTTTCTTGACCTCAGGTGCAGGAGATTGTGAAGCAGAACCTTCCTCACACATTTGCCATCATCGGCAAGCAGCGTTCACTGGAGCTGCAAGCAAGGTAAGGACATTTTAACTAAGCGCCAGACAAAAACTATAGACATATAGACCCTAATTTCTATAGAGAAGATTGTTTAAATGTGCTGTTACTGTATAACATGCTGTTCATTCCTATGTAACCACCAAAGTTTTAATAAATAATAATAATAATAATAATAATAATAAACATAAACATAAACAAGACATTATGTTAAAATCAAGTGTGAAGTACACTATATAAATTGTGAAATAACTGAAGGAATTATTGCAACTCAAAGAATTATTATGAAATGTTTTATTATTTTTATATGTACATAGTTTGAGTTCATACTTATTTATTATAACACATAATTTTATGTATTCAGAAGGCTGTTTAAAAAAAGAAAAAACAGACCATACCATGCTAAAATATCATTTAAAAAGGCGGTATTCTACCAAGTGAAACCTTTAATTAATATATATATTCTTTTATAATGTGACTTTTATTTTACAATAGGCCTCTCACGTCTCCTGACAGTGGCTTTGATAGCCGTCACCTTTCAGCCAATCACATGCAGGCTCCCCACAACTACAAGCTAGCCTAGCTAGCTCCTGTTAGAGGAAGTGCTACATGTTTTTACTCTTAAGAGTTGTATGTATATCTCTGATAAACATATTTAAAATCAATACTCTGAAGACTTAAACTGCTACTGTTGACACTGGCTCTTTATTTTCTATTGTTAGTATTAACTCAAGCTCACAAACCAGTAGCCTATAGCTAGTTGGTTAGCATGGTAGGTAGCATGTCCAGCAAGCTGAACATCTGCTACCACATATAACTAGTTAGCTCCTGTTAGCTTTTACCAACTAGCTGCTGCTGTAAATAAACAGACGCAGAAACTAATTTCTCTTGTAGGCCTACTTACAAAGCTGCACATGCTAGCACTATTTGAGGTCAATATAGAAATAGTCCAAGCCATTTCATTGTGATGCTCTGGGTTGTTTTTTCAAGATAAAGTAATGATCTTTTATTTGCTTCACAGGACGGCTGAGGAGAAAGAAGATTGGATTCAGGCAATGATCACACACATGCTTGCATAGATAGTAATACATCCACGCACCTATGCACACACGGTCCCTGTCTTTTATGCACACATGCAGCATTTTGGTAGTTCTGCTTTATTAGAGAATGGAATTAGCAAAGATTTCCTCCCCACACGCTTTCAGTGTGTTTGGGAATTATATTCTCTAATAAAGCCCCTCATTATTGCTCATTTAGCCCATTACAGCAGAGTAAAGCTGATTAAACCATTTTGCAGGCTGGACGAGGGGGTTGGGGTGTGTTCCAAAAGGAGGTTTGGGAGGTTTTATGCATGTTTTTCGTCTGTGTGTAAGCATGAGAGAAGGGCTGAAATTAATAGATGGAGGTATCAGAAAAGCGATAGACAGTAGAATGTAAACTTACATTTTTACACTCTACTAGCGGGGAAGGTCTCTGGACTCAGACACTGCCTGTGAGGATGTAGCAATATGACCATGGTGCTTTTGGAGATGTGATGTCATTGATGTTGTTATTCGTTTGTTGCGTGGTCAGGCCAGACAGCACGCAACACAGACTCTATGTTTCTCAATCAGGCAGCGCAAGAAAAGTTGGCGTTCTATTGCCCTTCATCTTCTCTTTTTCACTCTGATGCTTAAAAGGGTTAGAGACAGTCTGTAAGATACATAACATTAGATGAAAAACTTTGACATCATGCTTTATTTCTGTAATTTAGCATATTTAGTCTGTCATTTGTCTCGTGACAAGTACGAACGGTTAGCGTTAATGTATGCTTTCAAATGCCAATATGTCTGATCAATAATCCATCTCTTCTTTTAATCCCCTCACTTTCTATCTCTAAATCTCTTCTGACTCTCAGGTGATCCTGGCCACTATCGAACGGCATAAACAAAACAGCGAAACATTTAATAAAGCTTTCAACAGCTCCTTCTCCCGGGAAGATGACCACACCCCTGAGTCACCGGTCAGTCTCATCAGTTCAGTCAATCAGTTCATTGATCAATCAATTAGAGGCTCATCCTTTGCAGTGAATCACGCGAGGCTAGTGGTACACCAAACAAGTTTGTCATAGTCTGGTCTTTGTCTGCCTGAACAGCTCTCCCATCTATGGATGTGGTAGTATTATACACACAAAACACACACATAAAGAAGCTCTTTCTTTCCATTCATGACAGTTGCACACGTAGCGTCTGTGAGTCTCCTCTTCCAGAACTCTCATGACCTAATAGGGAAAGCCCAAGTCAAAGTGTATACAAAACTCTTATGGATCTGCTTTTGACCCACTTTGGGCCGGCTGGAGCTGGACGCTGGCCAAATGTAACTTGACACAAGCCAGAGAACGTGATTCAGAAGGTCCAGGCTGACACCTAGTGGTAGAGAAATGTGACTTCAGGCAGGAGCTGCTGCTGCTCAACATGTTATTATTATATTATTATATTTTTTCATACAATATAAATAAAACAAGACAAAGAACATGCCATAATGTAAGCCTCATGTATAAATCCAAAAGCAGTATTTATATGTGAGGAAAAAACAAGAAAAAAATGTTTTATATATGTATAAAGTAGAAAATAAATTGAAATCTAAAACAATGTTTTTTACTTCTGCTCAGGGTCCCTGGTGCAACACATCCATCGACTCAGATGGGGAAAGACTGCATGAAAGGGTAAGATACTATTATATAAAAATAACAGTTTTTGTCACCTGACATGCTGGAGGTACTTGGAGGAGTACTGGTTTGCACATTGTGTTATTTGATTATAAATTACTATAAACAAGAGAGCACTGTCTCTGCGGATCTCATTTCAGACATTTGGTACCCTTAAGCAGCACCGGGTTAATCCAGGGCAATCATTAGCTGTGGAAACCTATGTCTCCCTATTCTCCCACTGTCTGTGTATTGTGTGTGTATTAGTTTGTTATGAGTAACTAGCCTGTAACTTGATTATTTAGGAATGTGCACCATGTAAATGCAATATAAACTGAAACAATAATAAACTTCTTTTAAACTAGATTTTAACTGTAAAGCACAGCTTCTCAAGATTATGTAATGCAGGTGTCACCTTAGTGCGTCTATCATTTTAGTTTCTACTTTACTTCAATTGTGCACACAGTACTACCAAACTAATTAGCATTAATTCAAATTACTGCAAACAAATCACCACATGTTTCTCGTAAAGCCTTCAGGCCTCCTGAAGGTGTGCGGCCCGGGGGCATTTGGTAATCTAGTTTTTTCCCTGACAGCTCATAATTGTATGGTTTAATTAATGAATGGAAAATCAGTTTGTTATTTAATATAATATGCTGAGATCAAAATGTGATCTGAAAATGTGCAAGTAAGCACATGATGGTTTCAAAGGCCCTGCACAGGTGTGTGGAAGCCACGATAAGAGCTGGTCGAATTCTCTCCTTTCGTATCTCCTTTGGCAAAGGATTACCTGGACCATCCTTTACGAAAGTCAAAGAGTTAATGTCGACCCACAATTCCTTGCGGCAGCAATATTTATTTTAGCGACAAACATCAATAACATCCGCCGTCAAACAATTACGTAGCCTAGTCTAAGTGCAGTCGGATTCTCTTAGAACCGGGGTTGTCTTTTGTCCTTATGACTTCCTCATCACATTTTCATCAAAGTCAAAGAAAAGGGGTTAGCAAAAGACATAGTGCGGTTGAACATGTTCAACCGCATCCCATGTATTAGTAAGAGTAAGTTGTCCCACCTTAATATGTGAAAGCAAACCAACAAGGGAGTGAAGGAAATGTCCATCAAGCACAATTTCACCCGCCTCCTTGGTTTTGCTCTTGAGTCCAATCTGATTGAACTTTGACTTTGGCTCTCCGATGTCCTGCCAGTTTGAGAGAGTGGGATTAACTTTTACTAATAATACAAACAGCAGAGAACGAAGCATGCTGCGTTTTTGTAGTGAGATCAAAAACAGTGACAGTGGATAATAACATTAAACATGTTTGATAAAACGCTGTATAATTAACAACTTTGTGGACTGCTGTTGTTAGCCCGCTAGTCATGCTAGCTCCTGCAGGTTATGTTTACAACCTAACCCACTCTTATTTCCTGTCTTCCCGAGTAAATTACAACAGGCGGATTTCAGTCTGACTGCGTCATGAGAAGAGGCCTAATCAGGCTAATTAAGTGAAAACACCTGTGTGGGTTAACCGTTGGTGTGTAAATGCTTTAAAGCGAGACTGAAACCCTGCAACTTTAATCTTCCATCTGTCCTTAGTAACCCTACTCTTAATAATACAGACTATTTGGATTTAAATGGGATCAAAGGTTGTGTCCTCATTAGCCAGCCAGCAACAAATGGACAGAAACATTAAAAGAATGTCACTCATCGCCCCACAATACATTTAGAATTACAATCTGACAGCCAGGAAACCTCCATATGACCTCCATTTGAGTTGCCTGTGTGGGTGGGTCTGTCTCTGTTTGTTAATAGAAAGGAGAAATGGAAGACAGAGAGTCAGACAAACAAAGAGTGATGCAAGACAAGCCGTCAGACATTCCTTCAGTGCAACTGAACAGACTGAAGACCTTGACACATGACTCCTTTTTCTTATTTTTTATATTTTCCAGAAGAGTTCCAGGAAAAAGGAGAAAGAAAAGCAAACGTGTAAAGGATGCAACGAGAGCTTCAATTTCACCAAGCGCAAACACCACTGCAAGTCCTGCGGAGCGGTGAGCACAGATGCACATATTTTTTGGCAGGATGTAGAAATGAAAGGATGGAGAGAGAGACATTAACTGTTAACAACTGAGCGGCTTCTCAATGATGTCTCTCTTTCTTTCTCTCTCTGTCCTTCTGCAGGCCATCTGTGCAAAGTGTTCAAAGACCTTGGACAACAAAACAAGCCGAGCGTGCCCGGAGTGTTTTGAAGCCAGCCTCAGCCAGGAGACTCTAGGTGTTGGTGAACAGAAAAGGAAAGCTGCACCTGAGGTGAGACACACACTTCAAGGCAAACAAAAACAAGAACGCACACACACACTGAAAAACAATTAGCAACATGTGCATAATAGTTTATTTTTCTGCTTCGATTTGTGCCAGTCCAATGAGATCCATCTCTCCCAGTAAACCAACAGTGAATGTCGAGCAGGCGTCAGACTGCACCGCTGGCAACAAAAAGAGAGAAAGAAGCACAGTAGTGTACTTATTCAGTCCAGTGCACTCTCTTTGTTGAATACTAAAGTCACTGTGTTGTCTGAAATCATTGCACACACACACACACACACACATTATACATGTGTAGTACATTTATGATGAATGTACAGTCTGCTCTGGTTATACTTAACATCTGACAAACATACTATTCATATATTATGTTAAAATTGTTTTAGGACTGTGGCAATTAATTATGGCAAGATCCCCGAAAAAGATCCATCTGCAGTGATATTTGTCACCACATGGGGGAGCTGTAGGCCGTACGTGGATTAGACAAGGCTCAGCAGGAGCTTGAACACCTGTCTATGTACAAATCTCACTGTGTCCTACATTGCGGTTACGTAACGGTGAACAGTGGAAGATCTGCGCTGTCAGTTGCTCATCAAGTTCAAATCCCCTAAAATATAATTCAGCTGGATTTCAATTACAAGTTTATTCAAATCAATAATACTAATATTATTTTATGGTACCTTTCAAGACAGGGTTGCAAGGTGTTTTATATACAGTATATAACAGGGGTTGGCCTCCTTTTTAAATAGATACTTCTGTATTATCATATTTCTATAGAGACAGACATCTCTAACGGGGGAGAACTGCCTGTTATGTGGCCACCTTCAAGTGCAGGAAAAAGGAAAGAGCTGGTCCAAGGTGTGGGTGGCTGTCACCAAGGCTGAGCCACTAGTGCTGTACTTGCAGAGCAGTGGACAGGTAAGAATTCAACACACACACACACACACACACACGCATACACATCTGGAGGTAGGATGATGATATAGCTGTTAATGACACAATATTCCAATTTTTTTTAATCAGATTTAAGGATTAAATATTTTGAGTATTATGCTCTACCCTTTATTTATTTTACTCACTGAAGTCAACGCTTACATTACATTGATTACAGTGCATGTGGTTCCCCTTTTAAGTGTAAGCATTGTAAAGATAAAGGACTATAATCTTTGCATACGAGTCCCCGCCACAGTTTATCCTCTTGTTTATCCTCTTGCCGTCTGGCCTTTCTATACGTCCTGCCTACTTGCTCCTTTCGAAGCAGGACATCGATACAGTGTAGCGGCTGAGCACATCAGTGAGCATGTATAAGTCCGATCTATCCAATCCTGCCTGTGCCAGGTTGTCTGTACACTGCGCTCTGTAGATTTGGGCCGGGAGGATTTACTTGTCCTGAATCTGACCTTAAGTATAGCTGCTGCTGTCGGCGACGCTGCTCTACTGTGACTAAGGTTTTAGTTTGCACTGACCAGATGAAGCAACACTTTGGTTTTGAAGTAGTTCCTTGAAATGTTGGCCCTGTGTGAAGCAGTAAATCTGCTCAGAACATCCAAAGGAGATGCATTTCACTAGCAACATGAGATTTATGATTCCCAAAGCAATCATGTTTGGAAAGCTTTTTGCTAAAGACTGTGATTCTCTGTCATTCATAGCGGATGGCACAGAAGGGAAGTCAGCCTGTTAAAGCCTCCCCCGGTTTCATTTCCAAGACTAATATCCCACCGCAGAAAGCTGCCATTCCAAAGATTAGGATTAATGGTAGTTGGACGAGCATTTCCTGATTATAGAGAAAGAAAGAGGGGGAAGGGAGAGAGGCGGGCAGGGTTTATTATACATGCAATATATTCTCCTGCAACTGAAGAGACAAGCTGTCACTTGCTGTATTTACAGTATGTTTCCTCTTTTATTCAAGAATACTACCAGATTTAATTTAATTTGACTCATTTATGTAGGACTCCAAGGGGGCGAGGGCAGTGCCTCTTCCTGGGTTCGAGGTGAGCATGGTGCCACCATCAGGAGGCGAGAAGTCGGAGATCAAACACGCGTTCCGGCTCAGTCACACCCAGCAAACTTTGCTCTTAAGTGCCCAAGATGCAGAACTTCAGGCCAAGTGGATGGAAGTCCTCTCCAAAGCTGCCCGCGGAAAAACGCCCACGAATGCATCAACGAGCCTGATTGAACACAGGAAGAGCCAGTAGTGGCCATGTTGGAGCCACAGGACTCGCTCCCCCTCCCTCCTCCTCCTGTGTATAGAGCACACATTACTTGAATTCACTTTACCTTGGCACTTTTTGTTTAGTTTTTTTTTTTCATCTTACCGTCTGAAAGGACCACTCAATCCTTCCTATGCCACTTCAATCTTCTCCTGATGACCCCACAGCTACGTCGTCTTCTCTCTTTATCCTTCTGTCTCTCTCGCATACACAGAAAAGAAAAAAAAGGACTATGCTATCAAGCCACCAACGCCACTGTATGTATCTGTGGTTAGGACATTTTAGAGTTTTCAAATGCCGGAGAAGACTAAATGTTTTATTTGTAATATAGCTGAAGAAAGTTTTTTTTTTTTTTTTTTTTAAGATGACGTTTCTTGTACATTATGCGATTGTGTTGTGAAGCATTAAATCTTATGTGTCTGTCTTTCCATTTGTGCGAAAGTATGTATGTATGTGTGTGTGTGTTTGAGTGCGAGTCCCCTCGTGTGTTTTATTAAGTATTGAATGTTAGTGTAAGAATCCTGCGCCACCTCTCTGTTCTCTTCACTCCCGCTGGGGACACAGTGGCAGTTCAGTGGGTATTGTACAGTATGTATACTATAGTGCGATGTAAGGAAACAAAGAAAAAAAAAGACATTTTAACTTAAAAGACACAGAGATGTGTACGCTTGTGGCTGGCCACCTGATGCTCCTACTGTCAGCTCCCTTCTTACAGACTCTTCATACTTCTCTCATAATAACTCCCTGCCCACATTGTCTTTGGACTCTGAGACCTCTAATCTGAGTCTAATCCACCACATTTCCACTCTGTCATGATTGTGACCAGAATGGGATCAAGTGGCCTCAATTCTGACCCTGTCCTGCAGGTCTCCACTTGTACACATGCTTAATAGATCATATCCATATATTTCTCTCTCTTTCTTAGCATAGCAATGCCTGCTTCTCTCTCTTTGGTGATGTGATGGAAAACCAAGTACTGTACTGTAAAACTATTAATTATGCCCGTACCCTGCTCCTCTCAGCCACCAGCCTTTAAGCAAAAGTAGCAAAAAAACTCGTCATTGGATCTTTTTGTGCATGTAAACTCACTCATATTTATGTACCGTGCTCTGAAATCTTGCCCCCTGTCCCTCCTTTTTATGCTCCGAAATTCATTCTTGTCGTACTGTAAGTGAGCAGCAGTGAGTGTTTTTAACCTGGATTGTGCACAGTGGAAAAGCAGTCAAGCATATCATCAATAAACAGACGTTGTGATTTATTCAGTACCACGCTGTCCAACAAGATCTTCACGTGTCGTGAGTTTCTGTCTGCAAATGTGTTTCTCTTTGTCTCACACACACACACACACACACACACACACACACACACACACACACACACACACACACACACACACTACTGGTATTACTCTTACTCTCTCTCTCCAAGAGTAATGGGAAGACCAATCCCGAACAGACATAAATTGACGTTGATTGACTCCCACCACTGATCTTGTATTGATGTCACAAACGAAACAGCGTATGAAATAATGGCAGCAGATATTTGATTTAATATGCAGATGGAATGTAAGAGGATTAGTGACCATGTGGCGTACTGTATGTGGGCGAATGAGTTTCTGTGTGCATGAGTCTGTGTTCTCTAGGGTTAGTAGGCTATAGCCCAATGTAGTTTTAGTTCCATTCCTTTTCATTTTAGCGATCACTTTGAGTTTTCACTTCACCATGGTATTCAGTATTTTGCCAGACTCACTCTTTGTACGGTGTAGGGTAATAGCAGAGGGCAAAACTAAAATGTACATTTAATAAACCGGACTAAGAGTCTACAGCCATGCTAGCGGCTCTGTGAGGCTACACTTAGGTGCAGTGGTGCTTGGAGATAAATGCTAACATCGGCATGCTAACATGCTGATGTTGAGCAGGTATGTGTATCATGGTGACAATTCTATAGTTTTGCAATACATGCTAACATTAGCTAAGTAGCTCTAAATACAAAGTAGACCTACACAGACTGACTGTAACATTGTACAAGTTTTGCACAAAATAAATGTGTGACTTGCTGGTGGTGCTAGGTGAACTGTTAACGTGATTATAATTCATCATGAGGGGGGGCAGGAATATGTGTACAAACCTCAAATCCAATTTAATAGTTGTTGAGATATTTCCATCTGGACCAAAATGGTGGACTGACCGACAGACGACATTGGCTTCCCTAGAGCCCTGCAATATTTTCAGTTCAGATTTCATGCCTTCCCACCTCCCTGTTAATTGTTTTCATGCTCAGCTCTTGTCAACTGTGATTCAGTTGCTTTGGCTCAGTGCATTTTCCTCTTGGCATGCAAGTGAGTGTTTTGAAAAGTGGAAGTGCTGGACAGTATAGATCTATAGTAACTATGGGAACAAAAGTCAAGTACACTGGGCCTTTTTTTTTTTTTAAAGAAAGACGTTGCCTTCTGTTGGCAGCAGTAGCTATAGCTGGCTGTCACCTTGAGCAAATCACTGAAACTCCCTGGATTTGTGGTGACTTATTGTTAAGCTTCTCAACATGATAAGCAATGGGCCTACAGGCAGATCACTTCATGGTCATCTCATTATGGATGTTTATATCTGACGTCGGAAGATATTGATACCAGATAGCCACAGCTGTACAGTGTATCCCCTGCTTGTGATCAGTGTTGAAGAAATGTGCTGTTCAAAAATGCAATGCAAAACTAAGAACAATATAGATTATATGAAGATGTGATTAACAGAAAGGGTTGGGTACTTGAAATACAGCTGATTTCAACTCTCAGATATGTGTGTGTGTATTTAAAAGTAGGTGTGGAGTGGGTGTATAAAAGCTGTTGCAGCTGCCTTAAGTCACTTTTTCTACATCTTGATTTAATTCAGTTTCATCCTCCTCCTCTGTTATGTCTCTACTTTTTCTTCGTCGCGCTTGTTTTTGCAGTTCTTGTGGACAGAAACTTATTGATGTACATTTACAGAAAAAGGAGAGACGACAGGAATTGATAGGCTGTATGAACCGTAACTTCTTTATTTAGCAAGTCAACACTGAGTGTCAACATGATGAATAGGAAGGCATGGCGTCCCTGTAGAGCTGTGAGCTGTGGTGCAGAGATAGAGAGCAAACTGCTGACTGCCTCCTTCTGTCATTTTACATGCTGTACATCTAGAACAGAATGGAGCAGGGTGGGTACTGTGTCTACTACAGGACGGGGATCACGCTTTCATCATCTCTCCAGAGTCCTCTCCTCAAAAACTCAAATCCTTGTGTTGTTTTTCTTTCCAACTAATCTTCAACTTTTTTTCTTTGAAAATATATCAGACAACAGTAGAATTGGAGGCTTAGTGAGCTAACATCCTGAGCGTGTGGCAGGAAGTTTGAGTTCTTCCTGTATGCACCTCTGCATCACACTTGTTTTCACTTCTTTATGTTTTGGCCAGTAACAGCTGATTATAGCAAGGTTGCAGTGGAACTGTAACATATCGAATTGACCTCCATAAGATGCCTCAAGGTTTCCTTTAATAGCTCTATTCATCAAGGGCGCAAGGGACCTCATTGAATGAGTACAACCTGCAGGGTTGGTTGAACGGAGCCATTATTGTGAGCAGGAAGGTATTAGAGAACAATCTTAGGTGAAAGCAAAGCGGAGCTGAACATTTCAAATTATTATATTTGTTCAGGGCTTCAGGTTGTTCCTCTCCGACAACAGCTGAGGGGAATGGTTCTAATGGGAAAACTGTTGTACGCCACTGGAGCGTAAGCCTCTTACCAGCTGTGTGTGCGTGTGCGTGTATGCATCTGTGGCCCAGAAACATTTGCATTTTGCATTACCAAATCTCTGAATACACTACCCCTGCTGACCTACCTATTTGGGGAAAGTGGGATTAACAAACACCTGTCTTCCACATACAGTATCTCTCTTCTCTTCTTTCTACTGAGCTCTCTTTTCAGCCACTCAAGTCTTTGATGTCTGTCCAACACTTTGGTGCAGAATGACATATCACGTTAACCATTGATGGATCGACATGTAATTTGGAACAGACATTCATGGTCCCTTGAGGATGATTTATAATCACTTTGGTACAACCCTGACTTTTTATGTAGTGCCGGCAACCCCTCTATAACTATGACTGAATACCCATTAACCTCAACTGAACTCTGAAATTATTGCCAAGAGTAGCAGTTTGGCATGCTGACAGTAGCATGTTAGCATTCAGCTCAAAGCACAGCTTTAGCCCAGAGTAGTGGTTCCCATTCTAGGGGGTCAGAGCCCCCAGGGGTTTACAAAGCTAATCTTAGGGGCTGCAAGATGATTAACCAAATAGGAATAAGTTCATTTTTTACCTTGGACTCAGCTTTACAAAATAATCTTGACTCAAGTTCCAATTACTATCATTTTCATCACATTCCTCCAATCTTGCTTTTGTCTGAGAAAACATAACTTTAAAGGTTAATACTCCAAAAATGTTGGGAACCACTGGCCCAAGGAGGCTGAGAGGTTAAAACTGCAGTAACATTGACATTGTTTTAAAGCTTAGACTAATGAGAGATGAAGTCTGGCTGTACAGTTGAGCCAGCAAGGCTGAATCTGAGATGTCCTACAGTATAACAGCCACTGTACAATACCTTTTTATTTAAGTTATTGATAAGCCCTTCTTTTTTGTAGTATTGATCTTCTCTTAATTTTTCATCCCTCCAACAATTTTATTTTAGTGCTTTACTTTAAGTTCCTTTTCCACTTCCCCATTTACCATTGGTTAAAACATGATGCAGCAGATAGCCATGAGTCATACCTACTGTACATTGTAATCAGAATGTGTTGCATCATTCTTCCATTAGCTATCATATTTGCAGCAACACCAACACGCAAATGCAATGAAGCAAGTAAACACTTCTCTATTCCTGTAAAGGAAGTGGCTGCGGCAGTTTCCTGACGCTTTTATGGTTTTGTACTCAGTTGTACTGCAGTTAGATGAAGCTGGGGGGGGGGGCGGGGGATTCACAGCCACTGGAGAGGGTTGATCATCCTATCATTGCATGCTAATTTAAAATTGTTAAGCTCGATTTGATGATGATAATTGTCCTCAGAGGCTCTGTATTATCTACGCTTCCATTAGCTCTCCCCAAAGACTTACACCCTCCCACAAGAGAAAGCAGCATTGTCTCATGGAACAATAGAGTATTTCTCAATTCATTCCCAAGAAAATGTATTATCTAATTTATTCCTCAGAGCTTCACACCTGTTTTTATTCTGACAGAAATGCAAATGTGAGTGAACATGCACGCACTTGCACTAAATTTGATTATGTTGCACATCTAATGACTAAAAACATGAACCATAACTGAACATCATCTACTCTGGGCCATTGAGCAAATGATGTTGTGAAATACTAGACCTGAGTATCTTATTATACAGAACATCTAACATCTCACCAGCTAGCGATGGAACATTGTGAAAAGGCAGCGTGATACACAAACATTTTTATTATAGAGCTACATCCAGCCACTACTGGAGCAATTACTTAGCCTGGAAAGGACAATCAGTATGACATCTAGACCCAGAGACAACTTGTCAGGTTTAGAAATCTGTGCGGATCTGTGTTTACCGAGGAAGTGTTCTTCAAATGTCCTAAATAATAAGGTGTGAAAAGAAGTGAATGAACTTCACAGTGGAGCCACCAGAACATGGCAGCGCTGTCAGATTTCTATTTTCTCTGTCATCAAACTCAGTGTCTTTTCTTTTTCCTGTGTCTCGCTACTTTGCAAAACTATAGATAAATGATACAGCGTTCTATATTTACAGCAGCTCACCACCTCCTCACTTAAACTCAGAGATTTTCGCAATCTCTTTCCCAAACATCTATATTCAGGTCTATGTACCATGTCACTTTCCCTTTCTTCTGTTTTCTCCCAGTATATCTAGTCCCTCCACCCTCCAGACTCCGTCAGGCCCCCCCCCGCTGTTAGCTCTGTCATACCTCAGCGGGAGTCGTCTCCAGTTTGCTCCAGTCATATTACTACTGCTGGGCACACATGGAGGTCCAAACACTTAAGGAACCTCCAGGGTAGGTACCATTCCCTATGTTACGTGCTTTCCTTCACTTTTACCGTATTTGCTTATGTATTGTTGTCTTCCTCTCTCGTGACAGCGGTGGTGAAAGCATCTGAGCCTCTGGGTGGAGGGCTGTCAGAGGATGTATTAACTGGAAGTATTTCAGCTACGTGATATAACAGCTGACTGGTCACTCTATATCCCTAGTAATGCTGTCAAAAAATAAGAATTCCTCCTCAGTGTTTAATGAATTAATCAATTATTTACAATATTTAAAAGAAATTGCCACGCCAGTAGTGTGGCTATTGGGATTGAAATGTCGGGTCAGTCCACCACTTTGGCCAAGATGAAATATCTCAACAACTAGCCTATTGGATGAAATGCCATAAGTTTAAGTGCAGACATTCATGTTTCCCAGATGATGGATCTTACTGACTTTGGTGATCCCCTGACTCTTTTATCTTGCCCCATCATAAGGTCGACATTTTGAGTGAAATGACTCGATAAGTGTCGGCATGGATTGATATGTAACTTGGAACAGACATTCTTGGTCCCTTGAGGATGATTCATAATCACTTTGCTGCAACCCTGACTTTTGTATGTAGTGCCGGCAACACCTCTGTTTATATGAAGATAAACAGATACACAAAAATGTTTATGACAGAGCTACATCCAGTGGAAACATTCATGTCCCTGTCATGATGAATTGTAATAATTCTGGTGAATTTGTCCAATACTTTGATTTACCTGCCAAACTAATGACATACCCTTCATGTTAAGTGCTATGTTAGCATGCATGCAAAACTATAGCATGTTGATATACTGAATACCAAACCTAATGCTTTAAATATTATGCACGTGTGTAATGAAAACCAATAACCATCTAGAAAATAAGTTCTGTATCATATAAGCTTATGGATATCAAAGTAAAGGTTGTCATTCAATCTGCCTTACTAAACAAATCCCTTGCAAAAGAAGTATGCCTGACTGACTCAATTTCTCCTCCTGGCACCGGCACAGCAGTCCCTCATCCTCCGTGGTGTCTGAGAAAGGCTGTGCGTTTGCCTTGCAAGCTGTGCACGTCTGAGGTAGCACTGTGGCGAGGAAATGCTTGATCAACTCAATTTCCTCCTAAAGTCTCATTCTTCTTACCTGCCATCCGTTTCCCATCTCCTCTCTCTTTCATTTCTCACTCTCTCCCAGCAAGTGTGTGAAGGTGAAGATTTATGAAGCGGCCCGGTCGCTGGTGGCCACAATCCAGTCAGAGTAAGAGATTTGTCTCAGAGATTACAGACACAGGAGACAGAGAAAGAAGTGATAATAACGTTGTGGACAAATCACCAAGTGTGTGTGTGTGTGTGTGTGTGTGTGTGTGTGTGTGTGTGTGTGTGTGTGTGTGTGTGTGTGTGTGAGTGAGAGAGAGAATGGGTGTCATTTTAGAAGCAGTCTCTACTGTACTTAACAAAGGTTTTCAACAACATGTATTTCTCAGCAGTACAGACAGTCCCTCCTTAATGAGACTCTGGCGTGAACATTTAATGGTTTCTGGGAAGTATTTTTTGCTTAAGCACTCTATTAAAAAAAAAAAAAAAGTGAAACTTTAATTTTTCTGTTGAAAATAGAGCTTGTTCTGCAGGTTTATGATGACTCATACTTGTAACAGTGACCCATTCAACAAAGCTCTTCATCCCTATGGAGAAGAAACCTTTGAATAAAATAATTGCCTCATGAATGCAGCAGTGTAGTCAAAGATCTCGCTGGCTGTTTGTTTTTATCACCCTAGGAACTAACGAAGGACACTTCGGAGAGGGCACCTTCAGTCTCCTCCACCCAGACCTCCAGCCATATGTGGCCTGGGTCGAGTTGCAGCATTGATGGGGGCCGTTGGCGGAGTGAGATGATGCCCCTCCTGCTTTACTTAATTACCTGTGTGATGGAGTGGTTCCCCACCCAGCAGAGCTCACGGTGTCACACTGGGTCAGGGGCAGTGCGGACACGCGGAGCTGACCACGCTCATCTGCCTCACCTTTTTTTTCTGTCTCTCCTGTCGGGATCAGGTAAAAAAATGAAACAGCAACAGAGCATCTTCTTTTTAGTCAACGTCTATTGCTGCTTCTCTGCCATCTTTCCTGCCTCTCTTGGTCACTTGGTAAGCGAAATACTCAACATCAGCATCCTTTCTGAAACAGTAAAGGAGGATTTGTTGACTGTCCTGGGCTTCATTAACAGGCCTCCTGGTTGTCTATTGGACTGCACAGAGTACAGAGCACACAAGCCTGCGGAGAATTAAGTGGAAGGCACTGAGAGTCCAAACTGTACACGTTGAGACTATGCCAGAACACATTAACTGTTGCTGTAGCAACCGTCTCCAAATCAGAGGAGAAAACTCGATCCCTAATTTCTCACAATGTCCTCGTCCACTGTGTCTCTTTCTCTTTCCTCCTCTCAAGGTAATGTAAACATATTAAAAGTAACTGTGGACAGCAGTTGATTTAACAAAAAGTTCATTTGAGGGATTGTATTTGTTTTCAACAATATCCGAGCTGAACTCAAGCCTCTCCGGCAGAGCAGCACACATTTAGACATTTTAGGAGACTTGTTTCATGCCTGCAGGCTGACGAAGAATTCAGTGGAAACAATTTACATTTGTCCACCGTACATGTACCTCTGCTTCCGAACTTGACACGTTTTCTCTAAATGCATCCTGGAGAACAGAACATAACACAGAAGGCACAATAAGCAGCATATTTTAGGACAGTTATAAACAAAACTCTTGAGCATTTACATAGTCCTCAAGCCTCTGCTAATATATTCATGAATGATGAGGAAGCTGCTGTCTGAACAGAGGCTCCCAGTGTGTCTGAGGTGATGTGGGGTTTGCTCAGGTGAACAGGGCTGCGCCTGTGGAGGCACTTATCACCCACAGCAGAAACAGTCTCATGCATGCCCAGAATTCTCAATGACATTAGACCGGCCGACATGCAGTTTCAACAGATGAGACTGCCAAGTGAAGACAAACCTTCATATTATGTGTGTGCAGAGGGTGTACGTTTCTTGTGTTCTATTTTCTGTGTGTGTGTGTGTGTGTGTGTGTGTGTGTGTGTGTGTGTGTGTGTGTGTGTGTGTGTGTCTGTGTGTGTGTGTGTGTGTGTGTGTCTGTGCGTGCGTAGATAGATTTATTCTCTTCCTCTTAAAAACCGCTTTTGTTTTATTGATAGCTGTTTATCATCATCATCATCATTAAATGTGCACGTAGCAACAGTCCATGGGTACTCTTTCTATTAGGTTACAAGAGCAGTGGAACATTTACAAACATGATTCATATCATCCAGGTCACATGTTATCACTTTTACCACCAGCCTAACTGAACTGTGTCATAGTGAGACACAGACAGGGAAGTGAAGAAGAAAAAAAGTCTGGCGTGTAATCAAATAGAAGTGGGAACATTTAGAAGTGTGGTTACTAACAGGGAAACATCAGTTCTTACATTGTAGGGTCAAATGTATTTTCATCCTACAACGTTTTTCAGACCCTTCTCTATATTATCAATCTTTTCTTCCCTCTGTATTTGGCACAACTACTGGTGCATCTTGCCAGCGTTATTTAAATGAGCATCCTGTGTTTCCTACGTTGAAGTTGATCATGAGATTCAGTTCATACATGTAAACTCTTCAGTAATGACCAGACATGCAGTACCAAAAGCGAGTTGGGACATCATGAAGCTACAAATCTCTTTCTAAAGCAGCTCCTTTTTGATTTGCAACTCACTCTTTCAACCACTTAATCCTGATTTGTGCAAACATTAGCTGTTTGAAATGTGGATACTGGAGTCAGGATTGTAAACTGTGCAGTGCAAAACCATGTTTATTAATGGACTTATATTCCTTAAAATGAGCTTTGTCCTCACTGATAATGTGCGTGTTTTTTTCATCACTTGCTCACCCCTGTCTGAAGCACATCCTGACTCAAATAGAGCAGCGGATGCAACATCCTGCCCACAAAGTGCGGGCTTATTGCTACTGTAGTTACTTGTCACTGTCCTGCTCACAAGGCGCAGATATCCAACTTGACCTGACCTGGTGTAATCCACAAAGTCATTTTTGCTTTGGTCAACAAAGTCTCCACCGATCACTTCATCTCTCTTCGTCCTCTCGGGCGCTCATCCGCTTGTGTGACAGGAGCCTCTGCGCGCTTTCAAACCCGAGGAATTACAATACGTTAATGTTGCGGTGAGCAAGCGTTGTGGGAGGACTCTGTGGATGACAGCCTGTTCACTGGAAGGCAGAGAGACGAATAAAATCCCCCGGAGAAGCTCATGCACGACTCCAGCTATACGGAATCCCGATTTGTTTAGCCTATACCGGGCACTAAGGAGCACCGTTGCGCACCGTCTTTACGCACAACCAAAGAACGGACTTGGGGGGCATCTGTCTGTCACCACCATGTCAGCCGCAACAGCTTCAATAGCAGATGTGTCCAGGACTGATCTTACAAACAAAGATGACAGCCGTGGCCGGAATAAGTCAGGTAAAACAGATGAAATGGTGTCTCGAGTTGAGCGTGTAGGATATTTGTGGGACGGAGATTTGTTTAAAACACTTTGCTCTTAGTCCAGTTCTATTAATAACATAAAGGCCTGTTGTTAATACTATTACATACACATATTTTGTGAGAGGGGAATCTACAAGTTAAGTGTCTTCTATATATTTCTTCTTGTGTAATATCCATCGAGGGACTTACAGTAGCCTGCTTGCTGTGATAGCAGTTTCCAAATAGTTATAGAATAATAGTCAAGGTATTTACAGACTGGTATCTTTTGTTATTGGGTGTGTGATTATTTCTGAGATACATACATCGCATCGCAAATTCACTTTATATTATACAAAAATGGTTGTTGAAGTAAAAGGACCTCATGCACACATTTCTTCCAGATCTTATCATTTAGGCGTATTATTTTTCAAACGGAAGAAAAAAGAGGAAGTGGTATCACTGGTGGTTTTACATCAGAAAATGATGCACAGCTGAACATCTCTATCTCTCTCTCTCACACACACACACACACACACACACACACGTTACATAAAAGTGATGCTCTCTATTTATCGGCAATGAAGTGCCTCCTCGTGTTACATAAACTTGAATATGTTGAGCTTAATGCTAATAGGCTTCCCGAGAGTATTTGTCCCAGGTGAGTCTGGACTAGTGTCACTGTAAACTGTTATCATAAGCGTGTGTAACTCTTTAACAAGAAAATGCTTAACTTAATCTCCTTGTTCCTGTATGTACTGTATGTCTGTCCATGTGTCAGTGACACCCAACACCTTTGGTGTGATTTGAACCACACGTGAACCACATGTTTTTTCTTAGAGGTGCATATACTCTAGGAACATATCCAAGAATATGACATTCTTGGATATGTTCCTCCATTTAATAGTTACAAAGAGGCACTCCGAAATCTCTCCAATGCCACTTTACAAGTCCATTTGTCTTTTTAGTGAAAACCAGAAGGAGGGTTTCCTCAGTTTGAACTTGTTCATGGGTCTGATCACATTATCCTTCCCGGTCATGTTGGAAATCACCGACTTGATGTCATTGTGTTTATTAGCATTCCAACAGCTTGTGTCATGATGAAGTGATACTCGTATGTTGTAGGTTGTTTGTGACAGACTGCTGGCGTACTGAACTAACACAGTGAGAGACCTCCCCTCCTGTAGCTGATATGCTGAGCACTGTGCTGTGCTGTATGATAACGGCTTGTTTTGCGTGGCTCCAGATGGCCCATGTGTTTCCACCATCCTCGCAGGCCTTTTGTTTAATGATTTATCACATTTCCTGCTTCGATACTGTTAGAATTCAAAGCAGCGCAGCACCAGACTGTTACGAGGGGGCAGACAGTGTTTTGTCACGCCGCGTTGTGCAGCCCTACAGGGGTTCACCACTGATAGCTGTGGAATGATTGTCCCAGCCGACATTGAATCTCATCCGCAGTGCTCCATTCTTCTTTGTTGTTCATCGTGAATAGTTGTTGAGCTTCTTTTGAATTCTGAGTTGTGTGATCATCTCTGTGAAAACAAATTTCTTTTGAAGATACATGAATTATACATGTATTCAAACTCACGCTGAACTTTTGATGATTAATGCACATCTAACTTCTGCAAACAGGCAGGGTTTTTGATGCACACAATCTGATACATCACCAAATTACCATCATCTCTTTCCTTTAGGTCAGGCTCAGTGCACACCCATGACCCTGCCAGCCCTGGGCACCCAGAAGATCATCCAGGGCAATGGCACGACTGTGGGCACGGTCATTTCCCTGCAGTGCCCAGCCCAACACAAACTGGTTGGAAGTGAGCTGAAGTGTGTCATGGGCAGCAACAGCACCCACTGGGTGGGGGAGAATTACTGTAAACGTGAGTAGGAACTAAGACCTTGACATGGCAGTTAATATAGAAAGAATGGCACTTATTCATACACTTATGTATGTGTGCAGAATAAATGTTCCAAATGCTTTAACTGGGAAATTTGCTGAGGCTGCAAAACTGTCTGTCTGCTCATTATTCTGAAGAAATGGGATATATATTAAACATTATGTGATAGGCATTGTGGCTATGGGCAATGTTACATGAAGACACTTTAGGTATGATTTTGGCTTGCAATAATGAATTTTTCTAAATTATGTGAGGACACATTTGAGAGAAAATCATTTCTTGCTTGGGGATAAAGCTCATTAAAGGAGAATATTAATGCTAATGGAGGTAGAAATGAATAATTTCCAGCAGGTGCACAGTTAGCCGGGCTTTTGATGAGCATGTGGAAAAAGCGAGAGAAGGATCTTAATTATTGTTCAGGTTCAATCATCATGGGAGAAAATAAGCTGTCTGATGTGAAACTGAAAGAAACTAAAAATGGAATTTATGTTTTATTGTGATGAGTTGTAAAATGACTTTATGCCTGCCAATTTCCTCTGTTTAAATGATAATAAAAGACTTGTTATTTAGCAATTTAATGTGGCAGACGTTATCTGTAAAGCCTAAAGTGGCAGTGTTTTGTGTGGTGCCTGAGTCTGATAAGGAATTGTTGTACATAGATTTTGCAGTATGATGAATGGAGCTGTTTAATATGTTAAGTGCATGACGTGGGGATGCAGTCTATCAATCAGTCATCAGTCTTCTTCTCTCACACCCCAGCTCTGACTCCATACGAGGACTATGGTTTCCGTGTGGCTGTGCTGGCATCCATCGTAAGCTTGGGCATAATCTTCTTCATGTCCGTGGCCTTCATCACCTGCTGTTTGCTCGACTGCATCAAAGAGGACAAAAGGAAAAAGCATGAGAGGTGACTTAAAAGTACCAATACCAAGATCTCTATTACAAGTCAAAGTGCTTCATTGGGTAATGGGGATTTACAGTGAGTCACTGTTACTCACCAAAAGGTGTGCATCCTGGAAATCTTAACAAACGTGTTGAAAGCATTTTCTTCCTCATGAAGCATTTGCCAAGCTGATTATTAAGTGTTTGAAAGCCAGCATTGTTTACATCCATGTTTACTGGCTCGCCGTCTTCTTCTTCCCTACCTTTGTTGGCACATTGCCTCATATCTTGGCGTGTTTCCGCCACATGAAGATCAGGGGAAAAGCATTGGCAGACCTGTGTACCGCGTCACTCGCTTGCCTGCATGTGCATCCTCGTGCATGAGACACACAAAAAACGGCGACTCACTCATAGAAAGGTTACTACTTAGTTACTGTCTATCACTCGAAGCAAAGAAGGGAGAAGAACACAGAAGAGAGTTATCAGTCAGTTTCCTGTGATGCATTTAGAAACTGAAATGTATGTATATTTTAAACAGGGAGTCAGATATGTGGCAGTGGGAGGAGCAGGCCCAACATCAGGCGGAGAACAGGTCTCGCTACAACCATAAAGGCAGGAACAACAACAACAACAACACCCAGGAGAAGGTGCTTTCACTGTGGGACACTGCTAACCCAGCCATGTGTGACAACATGCGAAACTGCAGGTGAGCTGACTTTTTCTTGAACTGTCAAAAAAAAAGGGGGAAATAAATTCTAAATGTTCTTGAAGACCAGCAGAAACATTAAAGAAACAACTTCCTGTCTTTTCCTCATCAGGTGTCATCAGCAGTGCGCCTATGGTCCGGCCGGCACATATGGCCCCACTCATCCGCTTCCTACTCTCCCCGGCTATGACTACAACCAGCCTCTCTTACACCCAGAATCTGCACAGATCTCTGGTGCACCTGAATACAACGGACCTTCTTCGTCCTCCACTCAAACTACTAACCCAGGCCTGCAGATCTCAGCCATGGGGCCTGTTGCAGTGTGGCAGTATGGAGGACAGCGGAGCAGTTTTACAGGAGCGAACCCATCAACTACCGATGAGTCCAACACGAGGAATATAAACCCTGCCAAAGAATTTTCAATTCGGATTATATCAGTGTGAGGTGAATACCAACAGTCAAAAAACTTGGTTACTGGCCAAAAGTGTTGATGTGTACGCTGAGGACTATGGAAAATAATAACTGAACATTCCTGATCTTGTTGAAAATATTAAGTCTGCAGTTCTGCACAGTATGAATGCTCTATTTGCATAATGATGCACAGACTCATGTGCCTTTTGTCAACTGTAATGGCACACTGCCCTCTGTCTGAAAAGGGAAGCCATTGCACTTTCAGCACACCGGCCTTGTTGGACGATAACCCTTGTAATTCTGAATGTCAAGGGAATTTCATGCCCTTAAATGAGCTTTTCAGAAACATGTCAATTTTTTTATGTTTTGGTTAATGTTAACTATTAAGGAGTTTATTGGGACAGGGTTAAAAAAATTAAAAAAACATTGTAGGCAACTGAGGAAGTAACTCATGGAACTCATGTCAGGACTGGAAGGTATTGGGTGGGAGGAGAGCAGCTGGAAAGCCCTGGACTCTATGTAAATACTGTATGATTTTTTTTTAAGAATGTAAATAAATTTAAGACTTCTAACGATAACAAGTGAACTGTATTGCAATGTAGTGCAATGGTGTACATTTCTCTCTGAGGGACCAATGTAAATGTTTACCACGATAAGGCAGCAGCAGTAGGCCTGCGGTGCTTTTGACTGTGTGTAAATGATGTAGTTTACACAAAGACATTTCAACTGACATGGTGAAGAATGTATTACCGACAAGAAAAAAGGCTATTATTATTATTATTATTACAATTCCAGGTAGTATAAATAAAGGAAGGGAATGAAATAAAGTGATAAATGACACCTCTGTGGTTCAGTGTTAGCAACAGGAAGCTAAACTCCAGTAATCTGCCTGTAAGGTGTCTGTGGATAATCACCACGCAGCTCTGAGGTCAGTCATGTGGCCCCGGCAGGGCGGTGCAGCGTGCTGATGTAACGGAGCAGCAGAGACCGTCACACCGGGGGAGACCAGGAAGTTCTACCGGGAGGCTGTCGGTCGGAAGCAAGACCCACACGCCGATTGTTTGTCAGTATGACAGGTTTGTGAAACACGGGTAAGATGTTTTGGCTCGTTTGGGATCTTTTGCCGAAATCCCTGCGCGCTGACTTCAAGGATACAAAGGATCACTGACCGCCTGCTGTGTGCGTGTTACAGCAAATCTACAGTTTTAGGTGTAGTTGTTGTTGTTGTTATAGCGATATGTTATCAAATGCATTCATTTTGGCTTATTGTGACTTAGTATTTGGGTGTTACTTTCTGTCAGATATTCAGCCTATGAATAACATATGAGCAGTTCTATTTAAATCATAGACTATTTAATAGAGATAGCCAGCTCTTTTATAAAAGATATGCACATTCAAATCTGAAGTTTGGTCTAAAAATTATTCCTAAAAAAGAACCGGCTTAAATCTGACATTAGGATGAGGCAGCTTTATTTAATTTAGCTAAAACGTTGTTTGTTTAAAATATTGTGTCTGTTGTATTTAACAAAGAAAACTATAGTTCAGAGATGAACTTGATGATAATTGTAACACAGGACAAACCACTAGCTCACCAATGTCTTACCTACTTAATATATCTGCTGCATCTCTCTACTAGCTGTTGAAGATCAGTTGCAAACACAATTCTTGAGAAATCCCAATGACGGAAGTCAAACACATAACTGCACAGGGCAAAGATAAACAACTTTACTAATGGACACTTAATAAGATATCTGCTTATAAACTTTGCATTAACTTTGATTCACACCTCCAGTGTTGAAGATCTAGTTTGAAAGAATGAAGTAAGCTGAGGATGAAATCAAGAGTCAGCTGGGAGTCAAATTTGGGATTTGGTTTTGAAATCAGGGGCTGTATCTTTTTAAAGGTCACACAGAATACAAACTCAAATGACCTGCAAGTTGAAACCGGCAGTCAGCAAAGAACATGGGCTTCACCAAACTGGTATTTACTGCAGGCTTTCTATTATAACATCTGTCTTTTATTTATGTACACGCTAACGCAGTACAACTTCTTAGAGAGTGTTGCCAAATGGACAAATTTACAGCATTCACCTTTCTAATCAGGAGAATAAACCTCTTAGTCATTTATTTTCAGAACAGGACTGATGCCAAGACCAGCTTAGAAAGAAACTATTTACTCTAAGACTAGACATAAAATCAGCAGGCCTTCAATAAGAGCTTTATAGCATACTCTAATTGTACAGGTTCATAAGTTTGTGACCTGACCTCCACACAGTGGCACATACAACTTTTAGACCACTGATGCCTTTTTAAGTACATGAATAAAGAAATTAAAGTGTGTGTACTGTAGAGTGCTGCTTTGCTCGTATCTTTTTTAACGTTGTCATTTCTATCGTCCTTGAGTAGACATTGACGATTACCATGAGCAGCTCCGGACGGACGCCCAGTTCCTGTGCTCAGATGAGAGGATGGACACTGAACTGGTTGACAGACTGGTGCTGCAGCTGAACAGGATCTACCCCCAGATACTCAGCGACAAGGAAGCTCACAGGGTCACTACCCTTAACATTTGACACCGCTCCAACATACAAACAACCTGTTTTGAAAGTCATCATGCCCTTGCACTTTAATTAATGTTGTCTTTAACAGGAGAACAGTGTGCAGGCATACAGGTGTGCACAGTGATTTAATTCAGCATGTGTCTCCCTGCAGTTCAGGAAGCTCAGCATTCCCACCGAGACGCGGTTAGCTAAGCTGTTAAAGTACCTGCATGGTCAGGGCGAGGAGGCATGTCATGAATTCTACAGAGGACTTCACATCCACGCTGAGGACGTCTACTCAAGCCTGCCCACGAGAGTCACACTAAGAGGTAAAAAAACAAAACATTATTTTCTGACATTCCTGTGCATAATGTTATTACAGTTAATTACGCTGACTCATCAGGTTGTTTTAAGTTGAGATGGTTTGGCAAATCTCACTTGTAACTTCCCCGGTGTCCCATAATGGTGGATCCCCCGCTGTGTAATTGCCTGTCTGGCCTTATGTAGCTTATCCTATCCAAGATACAGAAGGAAGCCAATGTGCTGTCTGGACTGCAGTTCAGGTAGCGGATGTGACATTACACAGGCTGTTATTTAAAGTGTGAGGTTTACCTGTTAAACATTTTCCTTCTCTGTTTTAGAAGTGGCCGATCCAAAATGGACTAACACTGTGGCGATCCACCCAGAGCGATATGTGCTTAATGACAGAGGTAAATCGTATCAACATCTCACACAACTTCTGAGTACAGAAGAGCATTGAATTTTGTTTTTGGTATATATTTATTTGTGTATGTATATATATATATAAGATTATTTTAAGATCAGAAGATTAAGAATGTAAATAAAGACATCTGCTATCTAAGTGTTGTTGCAACATAAAGGCCTGCATGTATACTTTTCCTTACTGTCAGCAGCTTTTCAAAGCACACCATATGTTTTTGGATTGAGTACCTGTGTTCCAGTCAATTTGAACATGGAAATCATATCGCAGCTATTTTAAACTTATCCACTGCTCAGCTTTATTTTATGTCAAGGTTATGTCGACAAAGTTATGTTATCATCATGTAGAGATGCATTTGCGAACGAGAACTACTATGAAAACACTTCCTCTCTGGTGCATTCAATATCAAATTGTATCCATTATTGTTTTTATATAGACTAAATTTGATTTGGATCCATAACAACACGAGTTTATAAGTGTAAAACTGTTCGCACTCAAATGTCCATGCTCACAATTGCATTAAAATGTGATCTGAGAGGAATACATACAATGGGCATTGTGGAGTTTTTGTGTTTATATAAGGCTTTAATGTTGACATGTATATCAGTTTTCTGTTGGAATAGTCTCTGAGTTCTGAGTTCTTCATGATTTGTAGTTAATGGGCTAAAACACGCCTTTTAATCTGCAGTTGTAGAGGTTTCATTTTTCAGCAAGATTACCAGGGTGGGTGTTTTTTTTAAATGGTGGATTTACACTTTGTGTGTGTGTCAGGGTGCCTCTGTACCCCTCACTGATCATCAGATAAACCCGTTAAGCCCAACTAAGCTTTGTTCAACAAACATTGTTGTCTGCTGAACCTTTTAACCCCTAGCAGCAGAATGTGGGCCCTACTGCTCCACACTGCTTCACCATTCATCCTCCCATTACATTCAGAGCTCTGGTTTTGTGGGTCAAAACAGCTTCCTCTATCCTGCATTCTTTTGAACAGTCAGGGGCGCTTCCACTGGGTCAAAGGTGTGTCAGCAGGGAAATGGGTCATCAGGTGAGGACTCCCAATCATAACTCGTACAAGGAGATGACGGCTTGTTCAGAACAACAAGACTACTGTCTTTGCACAGAGCAGCTGTGGACTCTTTCCATATACTAGTGCACATTTCAGTTTAGCTTTTGTTATTAAGCTTTTTAGTTCATATCATTTATAAAGGAAGACACCAACCCACTATGCACATTTAGTATGCCCACCAGCTGATCAGATATTCACATTGTGCAGTGTTATTAGGCTAACATGAGAACTTAATCTCTTCTGCAGGACCAATGTTCTTCCTGAGCTGTTTCAGTTTTGCATTTGGTATTGCAATGCTCTACTATTACGGAGGTGAGTCATGCAGAAAAATGGAAAATAGATTTCAGACTTATTTGTCTCTGGGAATATTTGTTTATTTATATGTATCTCCGTATTTCTTAAAACTCTTTGTTGCCACTCTTTCTGCCTACAGAGGGTGAGACACTGAGAAACACCGGTCCGTTTCTTCACCGCTCTGCAGCAAGATTTAGTAAAGATGCTAAAGATGTTTTCATTTCCTATGCTGAGGTTGGCAAGCACAAGAAAGGAGGTCGTTAAGATGCTGAAATGCTTAAGGCGCTGTGGGAAGAATAAGCCGTGAAATATGCCACTTTGCTGTGCCAAACTCGTATACTATTTGAGAGCTAAGAATTGCACGCATTTGTAAGCACTAATTGACTTGATATTTAATCTGAAGCTGACAATAATGCGAGTCATTCTGTCTTGAAATTCCCATAGCTGACATCTCTTTTACATAACATTTTTAAAGAGTCTTATCTGAATTTATTGTGCATACAGAACAATAATAATTCCAATCACATTCTTGGCTGAAGCACAATATTAACTGAGTAACTGCACACCCACACAGCTCTTTTCAATGACTCTGGCTGATTACACAGCTCAGGTTGAAGCTGGTGGGAATTACAATATGTCACCAAACTCTTTATTAATACGAATGATAAAGGGTTAAGTTGTCCCGCCCTAACAGGTACAACTAAAGCAACAGAAGATCAAAGGAGATGTCAATCAAACTCTGTTTGTACACGCACACTGTCCTGAGAGGAGGTCCAATTAGGCTTCAGAAGTGAAAACACCTGTGTTGGTGGCTTGTGATTGTAAAATACATACACAGTTTCTCAAACACACAACAGATATCCCCCCCCCCCTTTCTGTGCCTTCTAATACTGTGATAGAACTGTCTACCTACTAAAGTGCACTGTAATAATGTTCAACTTGTGCTCAAATAAAGCACATTTTGACATCACTTGGAGTTGTATCTTATTTTTAATACAGTATGATAAAGAATTTACAAAGATATACACATAAATGTATTCAATTGATTAGCATGTATTACAAAATTCCCAGTACTCAGCAGTACAGTGATGAGTTTGTGTCTGTTTCTTGTAGAAATATTAATTTACATACACATTAAAATAGATACAAAGATAAATAAATATTACATGTACAAAATATAAGTAAATACACTTAAGGCAATCACTGTTGTCCCAGAGCTAATGACATAAATAAACAGCGGTGGACAAAGTAACCTGACATGGTTGAGGATGATGAAACTTTTATCTCACTGATTGAACAGTATCTATAGAAGCACTAGAGGGCACTGCTCCCTCAATCAGTGCACCACAGTGGGAAACTAAAGGAAGATGGAAAATGTTCCAGGGTGTTATAACAATGACAAACCGGAGCAACAGACAGCCCTCATTAATTAATAATGACAATCAAATTGATTGAAGGAATAAAGTCAACTTAATTAAATGTTACGTTAAACACTGTTGACTGCTGGGGAAAAAAAGACTTGTCTGCACAGTGGATGCATTTCATACTTAAAGCCCTTTCAAGTATTTCTTGGGATTATGAATCATAGGAGAGAAAAAAAAGCTACATTAAAGATGATAGAGTAGAGCTGTGGTCGAGAGCTCACTCAGGTGTCTGGTCTCGGGAGATTTGTGGCGCTGAGCAACACTTTTCCGCCTCGGTCTTGTCTTTAAAGAGAGAGCAACAGATTATAGAGGGGAGTCGTGGAGGAGGGAGGTGTTAAAGGGGGATTGGAAGTGTCACCAGGGTGATTGTTCTCTTCAACTACTGGTATCCACATTTCCACGAGGGAGCTATTATTAGTCCTGCTGCACACGACCTCGACGATCATCAGCATCCTGTGATGTTGGACCCCCCACAGGGCCGGTCATGTTCAACTTCAGGACTGAGATGGAGCCACAGTAGGAGCCATAGACATAAAGAATGTATATATATATATCAGTCCACAGATCTACCCTGAGTGGAGCTGTGTGTGTCATCAATCTGGCTCTTGGCTCGTCTGGCTGTTTCCACGGTTACCAATGATAGTTGTGGAGGAGGGAAAGAATCAGATTGTGACGTTGGTTTGTCATCTGAAAGGTGCTTTGTCACAGTCACGTTGAAGAAATTAAAGATAGGAACATGAATGTTCTTCTGGTATTTAGTAGATGATTACGTGAAGCACGCTCAAACTGCTTTTGTGTTTTTGTCCTAACCCACTGAAGGGTATAAAATGAGCATTTGCTTAGGCTCTAATTGGGGTTTCAGTGACATCGCTGAAACACAGTCTAATTAAGGCTTCTACTTTAACAAGCAGTTCTGCTGGGGTCTGTGCTGTGTTGACTCTGACTCACCAGCTGCTGCCTGTCCAGAGAACCACAGACAACCTCCATCTTTGCACAGAGAGTCATGGCACAACCAAACATTGTTATAATTGAATGTTAGGCATGACGCCTGTGGTTGGGTGCCGATGTGTTGGTAAGGTTAAAGCTGTGGAGGTGCATGGGACGGAGCTTTGCGTCAGATAAGGCACACCCTGCTCTGCCCTGCTCAGCAGACCCATCAAACCTCCTGGTCCGTGCTGTCTGGAAAATAACTATGACATCGTGCTCCAATGTCATCAATGCAATTAAAAAGTAGTGTGTGTGTGTGTGTGTGTGTGTGTGTGTGTGTGTGTGTGTGTGTGTGTGTGTATTTGTGTCTGGCCGGTGCTCAGGGTCACTCTCCTTCAGCAAAGGAGACAGACAGTGTGAGGTCACATGTTCCTGACCGCAGTTGTCTCCACTTGGAACAGATGTTGTGTTGTTGATGGACCAGACCCCTTTGTCACTTCGGCCGTTTGTCTCTTGTCTGCTGTTCTCTCTTCATGCAGGACAATGATTTTCTGGTAAATTGACAGTAGTAGGATTTTTTGTGAATTGCTTTCTGTTGGAAATTTCTCTAAGAGCCTGGAGAGGTCAGTGTGTTTGTAGGTCAGCTATGGGATTGTGAAGGACGGGTCAGGGGAGGAGAGGTTCAAAAACATGCTGACTACATGGATGTATATAGGAGACAACTGCACAGAAAGGCAGGAGAGAAAATACCTGTTTGTGAGGGTGAGCATAAAGAATATATGTGAGCAGCAGAAATGTAAAGAATACCTGTGTGTGTGTGTGTGTGTGTGTGTGTGTGTGTGTGTGTTTGCGTGTGTGTGTTCTTGTTCAGTCGCTGCGGTTCGGCCGGTGGACTCCAAAGGCTGTGATGAAGACGTTGACTACCACGATGATAAAAGTCAGGCATGTGGCCAAGTTTTCCATAATGTTCAGCCTCCAATGCTTTTGCTCATCATTCAGGTTCCATCGAACTGCGGACAAAACCAGGAAATACAATTAAACAAACTCAATGAATACACAGTCAAGTCTACTTGATTCTGGGACTCAAGCCAACTCATTCTACACAGATTTGCTGTCAACCATAAATCCATATATATGTCTCAATGTCCATGAGTGATCACACAAAAATGAGGGACTATCAAATATTTAATTTTGACAAGGATAAAATATTTGTTTTCGCTTTGCAAACTGATATTATAATAAAAGCTGCGCATGACACAAGTGAACTTTCACAAATAATTCAATCTTTTTTTTAATGAATAGCTAACAAAACACGACAGCATGGAAAATAAATCTATATAAAATATAATAATAATACTTTTTTTCTGTTTGGGCTCCTGGAGACACAGGCGCTCTTTAATAGCTCAAACAATATAACTTAATATTGTTCCATCACATTGATATGTCATGACTATCCTGCTTTGCTTACAAACATGATTGTTTACCTATTGATATGTAAACACACATTGCACAACTTTTGTCTGGGGGTCTCAGAGACTCCACCTGTAAAACCTGGTTAAATGCAATGTATTCATCTGCTCTATATATCTATGATTTATGTTGACCAAAGAAAAAACAATTAAAGAAAAAATGGGTTGATTGTGAAATAATTATTGTTATTTTTTTATACATACATCTGAGGTCTGTGAGAGCCCAAACAAACAGTAGTGGTCAAGCTCAGGTAAACAAAACGCAACAATTTAGTGCTTATATGGGTACCAGACAAGACAAATATAATGTTCAGTAATGTATAGTGGGCATGTATGCTATACAATAGTTTTTAATCACCATTAACTCTTTAATTCCAACTTAACATTTGAACTTGTTATTATATGTAAGGCATTTAAGAAAACAAGCTTCTGATTCAAAGCACACAAAAATAAGCAGAAAGAACAATACAGGGAAGAGTGAACTGATCAGGGGGAAGCTTGTATTTCCTGTCTGACATGCGTCATTTTATTTGTGCTTTGTTCACACCTTGATCTAAAATGATGAAGAACAGGGGCCGGACTATGAAGGATGTTAAATTAAGGTGTGGGTATGCTGTATCTGTGACTCTACAGCCACATGTTACAGTGTTCATGTGTGTACATGTGTGTGTGTGTGTGTGGGGGGGGGGGAGATTACCAAAGGTTAAACGGTGTGAGAACCCCGCCTGGCTGTGTGTGTGTCTGATCTGCCTGGGATGTGGTAGAGTGGGGTCGGGGGGGTCGGTGATATGTAGGCCACTCACATCACGCACCACTGGCTCCATTAGACAGAGCTGGATCCACGGAAAAGGGAGGGGAGGACGGCGGGGGCAGCGAGGTTCATAACAGTCAAAGAAAATGAAAGAAGAGGGATGAAAGGAGCGATGAGAATGAGATGTGTTTGTGGGGGGGCTGCTCGGGGGGCCCGGTGGAGTCAGAAGACTCGGTGGAGGCGTTCAAAGGGGGAAAGCATTCTTGAATGACTCTCACATGCTGACCGACCTTCTTTCTGACACGTGATCCTTCACAACACAAAACATCTGCAAATGTTATTTTAGGGTTAATTATGATTGATTATAATAATGTTGAATAATTACAGCTATTTACATTTTTCCGTTAACACAGCAAATTTACAAATGTATATAATTATATATATATATATATATTATATAGAAAAAGAGGTTCAGGTAAGAAGGAAAATAAAGCAAACATTAAGGGGGGGGTATGGTTTTATTAAATAACATTTTAGTATTATAGATTTTTTTTAAATAGGTTATAAAAGAGATAAAGTAGTATAATGATAGCAGTGTGGTTATATTTCAGATATGGAGATGAAACCGACAAACAGTCTTTTATTTACTGTTAGAGCTGAGTTGGCGTGACCTGGCTGAAGTTCACTGACCCGCTGTTCAGAAACCTGTACTGCAGTCTAACCGGCACCGGTACATCTCATTCTAACTCATCTTCTCATCTCAATGCACCTGCTTTTCCAACTCCTGGATGTGGCTGCTGAATAAAAAATCTCTGGACATGTGAATAGATGGCACTTTTATATTTAGTTTAATGTCTTTCCTTCTATTTACTCCACGGCGTGCATAGACATGAACACATATTGACACATTTACACACACACACACACACACAAATGTACACAGCAGAGAAAAAAAAGCAACCTCCCTTCTTCAACTCCCACACGTGCTGACAGTAGCACTAAAACCTTTGCGAACTCTGACCTGGTGTCAGGCCTTGTTTCCATGGTTACAGCTAGTCCAACTGGTAATGGGTTGTTTGTCAGGACACACAAAGGGCCAGTGAAGGTTGAGAGATGTGAAGCTTGCTCCGACAAAGAAAAAAGCTCGGGGCTCTGTTTATTTTCTTACCTATGAAGATGAGCAGGACCCCGACTGCGACCTGCAGACAGAGGGAGATGCTGATTAAGGTGATGATGGGAGTGTAAAAAGAGATGTTTGGCCCCTGCTCCAGCACAGCCTTTAGCTGGGAAGCGTTGGCCATCAGTAGTGCCACATCCAGCATGCTCTCAGCTGCACTCTTCTTATTAGCATAGTGGTTCATGTTCAGAGGGGCTGGGCTGTGGGGCCCAGTATCTGCATGAGAGGCCTGGGGAGAGAAGAAAGTAACCGGCACAGAGATAACGTTTATGACTTGGAGATAACGCCTGAAAGAAGGAAGCTTGCAAATAAACAAAAAAAAAGGCATGCTCTGTGCTGCGTTTTCTTCTCCCAATAGAACAACGAGGCGGCATGTTGATGAGACTAGCAGTAATTTTGTGCTTCCTGTGCATTGGTGGTGAGGATCTGGTTATCATTCTGACCTAATTAGCACAACAAGCCATTACAGAAGAGTGACCTTTGAAGACAGATCCATTAGTACAGCAAAGAGATACTGACACACTGGCAAGACACCCATTAAAACACGGTGAACGTGAACAAGTCAGCATGTGCAGGGTTAGAGGATTTCCATGGTTTGTAATGATGCACATGTTCTTGTTCTCAGGGCATATCATACCGTATGTGTTGCTGTGAGCCCTCTTTAGCACTATTTGATGACTTAATCAAACCAAAGCAGGGTAACAGAGGTTAACTGTATAACTGCAATGAGTAAAACCCACAACAGCTGTTTTCTTCATTAATCCTGCTTTGTGATGCAACATTTATTTATACGGTAGAACAAAATGAACCTAAAAACACAAAAAGAAATTCATTATAAAATTACATATTCTATAGAGCAAGGGCTTAGGAAGAAGAACATTTAGGTTGTATCCCTTCTATGAGTGATCAACAAGTGATAACCAAAAGCATACTTTTAGTTTTTTAGTTTTACGTTGAATTCTCCAACCCATTGATTCTTGTGTGGGTGATGATTATGTAACAAAAGATCTGCTTGGTTTTGTGTGTGTGTCTATTCCATCCCAGTGGACTCTGCACCGCAAAGAAAAAGACATGTACTGCGGCAGCAGGTCCTCGATAAACAGTGTGCTTTTCGATTAATAAGAAATCAATCTCTTGTAAAAAATTCCTTCCTTTGCAGCCCTGCTGCTGAATGAACAGCAGCTACTGTGCAGCTATGACTGAGCACTATCACTGAGGATTCGGTCTTCTCAAGGCTAAAACCTGCACACTCTCTGCAAACGTAAAATAATCAACAGTGCTCGCAGTCTCTTCCTCAACACTGAAGCCTTCCCTCTTTTTCTCACAACACACCCCTGCCGCTGCAGAGAGCATAGTTTGTCAGGGATTAACCAAACCACAGAGCTGGTACGAACGGTTTTCCCACTGCTCCAGAGATATACAAAAAGAAGAGCTGCACCCTCTAATTTGCTACAGGGTAGGCTACAGCTGAATTACAATGTGTTCCGGAGATTCACAACAATCAGCTGGCATGTTGATGTATGAGGGGGAAGTACACACTGTACAGAAGTTGTGATCATAGGGGATTGGAGAAGAGCTAGTACTCCAGTTGCAGTAATTATTTTGAGGAGTTTTTTTTTAATCTTATGATGATTACTGGACAAGCCATGTTTAATTCTCTTAATAAGCCATTGCTTTTCAGGACATGGATTACACGTGTCACTGATCAAGCTCTTCATCTGGCAGCATACACACCATTTCAGATTTTATCATTTGGCATAGCTTCATGTGAACGCTGCAGACATCCTGACAACATCCAGCAAAAACGTCACTATGGGCGTTCTCCAAATCTTTTTCACTCTGAGCCATAATGCTCCCATGGTAGGACTCATAGCAAGGAATCAAACAGCTCTTCAAAACATGTTTCCCTACGGTCCACGGGGAAAGCAACATGGTGCAGTGTAGTGCTCTTGTGACTCTGATCTGTGCCAAACGCCACAAATGGCACACTGTCATGACATGTCAGGGTCAGCCATTCTGCTCTCAAACACTGACAGAGGCTTTTCAGAGACAGCCCTTTATCCCCGAGTCAACAGACCACAGTGAGATAATGCTTGTTGTGAGATCACTAGTTGGAAACATGCAGTCAGTATGTCTAGGAACACAGCAGATGGATTTTCTCTTAAATTCTCCAGCAAATATAAGGAACTCTTTTTGATGTTACATACTGTAGTTTAGTAGTGAGTGGGCCAATGCTAAAAAAAAACATCAGTCACAGTACTCAGTCAGTCCAAGCTGTTTGTAAGGATTAATCCTGTTGTCTATTCATATCATAGGGCTGAGAACACAGGATAACAACTAATCACAGCAGAGGACACGATGAAGAACAAATAAATAGGCCATGAAATGTCAAACTGTGCTGTCATGAGGAGGTGGGGACATGTGCAAGTGCAAAAACCCATCGGATCCAGGCTTTCAGTTGGATAACACCCGTAACTTCTCATATTTGCATATTTTGCTCTGACTTTTGTTTTCCCCTTTGAGAAACATGGCGCTTGTCAGTCACCCAGCTATTACACATCTATTGTTATTTTTGCACAAAACCTAAAATGTAAGGTATTCATTAAGTCAATCGCTCTGTACTGGTCCTTGGTTTCAATCATTATTTTTGTGATGAATTATTCACACTGCATTCCTTGTCTGAAAAAGACTCAAGGGACAAACCACGGAGAGAGAGAAAGGGAGGAGGATGAGGAGGGGAGGGAAGACGGAGAGAGATAGAAAAGTTGTTAGAGTCTGTTTTAACTCTCAGTTCAATGCGTCACTTTGGAATAGCAGATGGATTCATACAATAAAACCTAACATATTCTGCAGAATCAGATCAGATTGTCACTAATTTTACAGTATAAGAGAAAGTTGTTCAAAGGAAATCACATGGTCAAGTCATTTATTTTAAGAATATGTGGACGAAAGTGCTATACTGAGAAGATCAGGCACATTTACTGTATATAACTTTAATCATTTTATGAATGAATGAATAAATAGCACCCTTACAACCTGGACTGCCTGTTCATTAACTATGAAATATAAAAGTATTGTTTTAATCTTAAAATGATGTACATAAGATGTGCAAAGAATATAAAAAACAGATAAATGGACACTCAAAGCCATTTATGTAAATTAAGTAATAAAACCGATCTTCTTTACAGGATTTTAAAACAATCTCACAGTGAGTTGTTGACTGTTCTCCAGTCTATGGTGAACATTGAACATGCATTATCACTGCTAGATGTTACCTGAACAGCACAATGGAGGGGAGTCATTCGGTTGAAAAACTAAAGGACCTGGAAGTAATTTAGGGAGAAATCGGGCAAAGTGAGATTTAAACTGGTGCCAATTTAGTTTTTATTTAATGCATTGTTTTTAAAAACAAATAAAAGTCTTATTCTTTACATCCCCTGCTCCCCACTACCCTTTCACACATGAGTAAATAAAGTAGTCTCCTATCATAAATACTACCTTTATTTCTGTCTCATAGCTAGTTGCAGTGCAATAGTGTTCTTGCTTTGAAATCACAGCCTCTGGAAAGGCTGCAATTCCTATATCCCTGAGATTGAACCTAAAACTTAATTGAATCATAAAAAATGGTTGTTCAGTGTTTAAACACCTCGTAAAGTTGTGGCTTACTTCCAAGCAAAAGAAATGAACTCATTGAACTCGCTCACCTAATCCTAAACTTTCCCCCTTTCCTCACATCGTCACACTAACTGATTACCGCTAAGCTAAATACCTGCATGTCAGTTACTGTAAGTGTATGTCATGACTATTGCTTTGTATCTAACATGTAGAAAGCTCTTTGCAGCAACAATGCAATACGTCACTAAAGGCACGGTTACCTTGCATTCATTATTCACTTATTTAAACATGCTGCTGTTCAGCAACATGATGAAAAAGCAAATGAACTTGCATCTGTAACCGCATGGGTGTGTTTCCCCTCCTTTTGTTTTTTTTTTCTTATACATCAGCACTTCTCTGCATTCCATCCATCATGTCCTATCAGCAGCCTCTCTCTCTCTCACTCACCTCAAACTCTGGCCCTCCTCCAGATGAGGATCGACCCAACTGTAAATCTAATTTCCATGATTCTCTTTTAGTTTTAAAGCCTTACACAATGCAAAGAAAATATGGCTGTTTCAGAGCGTGGTCTACACGGCTACTATAGGACTCAGAGACAAAAAAACATTTTCATTCTAGAGAAAGTTGCAGTGCAAAATCTACAAGAACGTGCTGAAGAATGTGCTAGTAATGTACTGACATCTGACACCGAATCTGATTTGTCTCAGATTACAGTGTAACACAGGCAAATATATGAAAACCATTTGGAAAGTCTCCATATAAAATCTTCACTTCACAAAACAACCATGGATTGATTCCATTTTTATTGACAAACACTGGTGGGAGACACATTGTAAATGAGACCAATTGCTTGAGCGTAAGGGTATTACGTTCTGCATCTGTTGGCTGAGCTCTGCCAGTCACAAGGAGGTATCTCTGGCTGCCAGGGTCTCTCTCTTCCTCATCCTTTCTTCCTCAAACACACACACACACACACACACACACACACACACACACACACACACACACACACACACACACACACACACACACATGCACACATCTATCTGAAATTAAATGGCGCTATAAAGACAGTGACTATGGAGATGACATAGCGATGCCCATTTCCTTGTCCTGTAATACGGCATTTGAAATAGCCAACTATATATTGTAATTACTTGTCAAATGGCAACTTCAATCGCCACATAAAACACAATGTACATTCCTTGTTGTGGCATGAAGTAGGATGACATTATGTAAAAGTAAAACTGTGCGTGTGCATTTTGACCAGTGAAGTGGAAACAAAGTAGGGCATTCATTATTTATAAGGTCACTTCAGGTGCCAACAATGTTTCACTCTTCAACTGAACCAGACTGTCATCTGACTCTGCATGCCTGAAACAGACGTGAAGATCTCTGTTTAAGTGTTGTCTTTTATTCACTTGTTTTTTTGTGAGGACCCTACACATACAGTCTATGGTATGGACATGCATCATTTATGTTCTGCAAAGTTTATGTATAGTTTTCCCCCCTCATTTAGATTACATGTAATATGAGAAGAGGCCAAAAGTGGCGTGAAAATGCGGAAACTACAAGGGATGGATACTTTAACAGGATCACCTTACATAAAAATACAGCAACACGCAAAACATCTCTTTGTCCAAATCCAAACAAAAATGTCACAACTTTAGTATTCATTTCATGCCTGCTGCATTGAAATCCATTTAATTTCCCAGGTCCCTCTTTAGACACTTGTTTGGCATTTGTTGGATTCCCCTATGATGGGATTTGGATGCAGTTTGCAAAGACTCCCCCCCCCCCCCCCCCAGATAAATATTGCTTCCATGCTTCTGTCTTTCTTGCATTTGTTAGATGTGCAACCCCCAAATGAATTATACTAAACTATTAAAAATCAGTCACATACACCATGTCATGGTACAACACAGGATGTACCTGTTCCCTTTTTGAAAAAAAGTGGATTAAAATGTCTTACCTCAGTCCCACTTCCCCCGTTGCTGCTGCTCGTCATTATCCCATGCGTATAGTACTGCACCTTAGCTGCAGGCTGCAGCTCTGACAAGCTCAGCTGCAAAGTGTCTGCAAGCACAGCAGACTTAATAGAGTAGCCGATGCACATTCTGGTTTTATATTTATTATATATATATATATATATATATATATATATATATATATATGTTTTTCTTTCTTCAAGATATATGTATCTTTATATATATATTATTATTTTGAGAACATTGTTATATATATTACAGCAGGCTGTTGAGCTCTTAGTGAGAGGCACAGACACGTGATGGGATGAGTTGCTGAAGGGCGTGAAAGAAAGAAATGTATACAGATGATAACAGGCTTTTTTTCAAGGAATGATCATTTAACCGCTTTGTCATTCACTTGCATAAACAGCCTTTAAATAGTTGGTCTTTTCATGTGATATATGTGTCACTTTCACTGTTGAACAGTATGATGGGCTCTATGTGCTGTCCCAGCGTGCTGTGTGATTGGACGGTCCCTCCAGTCGTTACCAGGGGCGTGGAGCCAAGCGAGCAGCTGAATGGGAAACACATTTGTGTGCCTCACTGTTGTATTAAACCTAATGGGGAGCGACGATGACAAGCTAAAACAGTTGTCCGCGTAAATTAATTGCCGAGGGGTGGCAGGAAAACAAACATCGGCCCTACTGGTCTTCAACTACACGCTCCGCATACAGCAGCAGCCGAGGAGAGGCATCGTTAGCTGCGACCGAACAAGAGGGATGCGAGGACTTGAAAGGAGATAAAATACAACATATTCGTCTTTTTTCTCTCTCGTCAATATGGCTTTGGTGTTCACTTGGCAAAGACTGAGTTGAAGCCGAATTGGTTTGCAAGTCGTTTGGCTTAGCCTTTCAACGTGAAAACGTGGACACTATGCAGATAGGGCGTTTTAAAGTCCACCTTTTTGCCGTGGACAGTCGGCTAACGTTAGCGAGGTTTGTCTAACACTGGACCTGGCAGGTCTGTCTGTGTCGTGTATCGCTAGCGGGACTTTAGCCCAGGTTGTTTGGTTTCTTCGCTTTTTTTTTTTTTTTTGAACATAGGTAAGTCATGTCCCATCTTGGTTCAGTGTAATAAAATGTTTGGAGACTAGCTAACCTATTGGTATCTGAATGTTGACGGTGAATTAGCAACACACGTTGGCTCTGAATCACTAAACTTAACTTGTGTCGTCACAGACAGATTGCTAGTGTTTCGATGATGGTTTCTGCTAACAATATGTTTATAACTCATGGGCATGTCTTTTCATCCACCTGCTTATTTGACATCAACTAACTTAACCTCCGTAACGTCTGAAACCCCTACGCCCAATATGCAGCTTCAGCCTCGCCCTACACACCAGGAGTTGTTTAATTTTGTTTCATTAACAGTTTAACATTTAATTTGCAGCTCTTGATATCGGATGCAATCTCGTCCATCGTCCATCCCACTGTTGTTAGGGGCCTCTGCTGGCAAACTGCGTCACCGAGTGGGCGCTGCAGGTATTCATCTCTAAATCTGCAGTTTGGGAAGTCTAGCCATGGCACGAATGACCTGGAAACCAAAGTGACTGAACTTTTAAATCACCATGGCGGCAGAGGCTAATTCAAACTCCAAGACCCACCAAGAACTGAAACACCCATCTGTATCCAACGCTCAGTGTGAACTGCCCGTGAATATGTATGAGGCCATGGGTGAAGGAAATGTCAATCTTGTGGACTCAGTAGGGAGAGGCGTGAGTGACCCCAGTGCATCCAGTTATCAGAGGAATGTGCATCAGAGATTCATCAGGAGAAGTCTATGGTTCTCGGACGCAGATGAGCAGGCCTTTGAAGCACCTGAATGCGATAACAGGAATAAGATCCTAAACATTAACCTGCGGACAATAGTGGACAGGACACGGGGGACGAGTTGTGGGATACAGGAAGGTTCCAGCACTGAAAGTCAAGGTGGGCAAAAAGACAGTGCAACAGAGAGCGCCAGTGCCGATGACGAGAAGGAGAAAGGTGGCGATTCGTTAAATCCTACATGCAATGGTGGGAGTAAAGCCGCTATCAAGGCATCCAGTGAGGAGAATGAGGAGGAGGCGGAGGTGAAAGCAGTCTCCACATCTCCAGGAGGAAGATTCCTCAAATTTGACATAGAACTGGGGAGAGGGTCCTTCAAGACGGTCTACAAGGGCCTGGATACTGAGACCTGGGTGGAAGTTGCCTGGTGTGAGCTGCAGGTAAAGTACTGAAACTGTGCATCTATCTCTGTGACACCCAACCATAAAGACAGTTTTAGTTCATGAAAGACGAAGCATATACAGCAGCCACATATAACACCCTTTTTTTTCTAATTCCTATTCTGGCAGTTGGGCGTGGGCGACGATTGTATAGTAAAAACTTCACAATCTTGTTCTCTATAAGAAATGCATAAATAGTATTTCAATCAGTGTTTTTATATTAGTGGAGGAATGCCTGACTCTCACGGGAAGCCCCCTCTCTGTGCTCCGCTCTGTCGGTGAAGGTTCACACATGATGTTGGTATAATGGCGATGTCTTCAGGGAGGTGTCAAACAGCCTTCCGAGGGAGCCCGCTAAATTGCAAATAGGTTACCACTAAACTTTTAAATGGTTTACACAGGAAAAGTGATTGACAAGCGTTAGCTGTTGACTGAAATTTAGTGATCAGCAGTTTGGCAAATGCACAAGGAGTGTCTGTGTGTTGTCTTGTATTACACAGACACAGGAAAATCACCAGCTTAGACTGTGCAAAGGTATTAACTAATTATTTCCGTCCTTTGGAGACTGCAGCAGGGATTACACCTCTCCCTCTCCCAGGAGGCTTAAGGAGGACTACAGTAAGCATGACTGGCCCCCTCAAAGAAGGAGAACTTCTAATGTGATTTGTTATTCTATCACTGTTTAGATTAAAATAGCTAAGGATTCATTTCCAACAGTTTGTGTTCAACCATCCTTCATTTTTGCCATAGTCATTTGCTCAGCTGATAATGTAATGGCACTGGATACAGTTATTGGAGTGGACGGTGCAGGAGATGCTTGTGTGTGCTCTGTCCCACTGCTGTGCTATTCCCTGCATCCCTCCCTCTGTGCAACAGGAGGTAGGCAGACAGGAAGCAGCTGAAGTGCGCTGTAGCATGCTGGGAACCATGTGGCTGTCCTGTGGCCTCAGTGAATACTAATTCCTAAGGTTCTGAAAACATCTGCGAGAAAAGAATGCATTGAAAGAACTAAACCTGTTTTGTTTGACTGAAGCATCACATGGCAGTGACGAACCTTAATCACTGGAAAGGACTTTGAAGATAACATGCCATAGGCTAGGAATAAAGATACAGTAGCGCTGACTCTGAGAGACATGATGACTTCATTTAGGTGATGTCATACAGACGGCTAGTAGCAGTGAGCAATCCCAGATCTCCCTCAACATGATAACACTGAGCTGTAATTGGACTCAGCTGATGATGGGATGTGGAACAAGAAGCAATTTACTGTGTTTTATTCTCCCCCTAGTGACACATTTAAAGTCCCTCTAGTGGACAGTCAATAATGGATGTTAATTACAATACAAATGGTCCTTTCTCACAATCAGTATTCTCATCTAGTTGCTCTTTCATGTATTGTAGCTTTAAACTCGCAGTCTTCCATAAAAGCGGTTGGATAAACAAAACCCTATGCTGACCCGATCAATGTGTTTTATCAGAGTGCCCTCTGGTTCATTAACTCATTGAGGGGATCAGAATTATTAATTGAGATGTTGTCTGCTTGAGTCAATGAGATCAGAACTGCTTGTCGATTCATCCTGCCTTTATCAAACTGACCATCCAGTGACGTTGAACCTTCTAAGTGGTTTATGAAAAGCAGGTCAATATTAAACTGTTAGTGGTGCTGAAATGGGTCAGACAAATAAATTGTGGCAGATCTGTAAACGCAAAACCTAATTAAGTTTTAGGGCTTGTTCGCTGACAACATACCGAGTATTCTCTTAATTTATGTTTTCAATTAGGTCTACTCGTTTGGTCTATAAAATGTCATAGAATAGTGAACATTTTAGTGCGAGTCTAATGCAATATCTTATCTATTACAGCAGCAATTTGTTGATAAACTATTAATCCAGCGACTGAAAATGTATTATAAAAAAATGAAGACCAAAAAAACAGCAAATATTTACAAATTGAGACTCTAGAACTAAGAAAATTGGATGTTTTGCCTAAAAAACTATTTATACAATTAATTGATTATCAAATTTACAGAAGAATAATTGCTAACAATTCATTAATCGACTTCAGCTCCAGTCATTTTGGATATTTCAATGTATATTTAAGCTGTAATAAGTTCAATCAAATGTATTTGTATAGCCCAATATCACAAATTATACATTTGCGTCAGTGTGCTTTACAGACTGTACAGGTTACGACACCCTCTGTCCTTAGACCCTCGCATCGCACAAGGAAAAACCTCCTAAAAGAAACCCCATAATTAAAGGCGGAAAAATGGAAGAAACCTCAGGGAGAGCAACTGAGGAGGGATCCCTCTCCCAGGACGGACAGACGTGCAATAGATGTCGTGTGTACAGGATAAACAACATAGTACAAATACAACATTTGACAGAAATTATGTTGTGTTGAAAAAGAGAAAGTTTGGATGAATCCAGGAACATTTCAAAAAGGCTTCCCGGTGTCCAGCAGGACCAGGGCAGCAGGCGCAGCCACGATTCCTGGTCCTGACGTAAACTTTATCAGTGGCAACCTGCCACATGAGAGACAGAAACTCCGGGGATGATTGCCCCGGATGATGAGTTAGTAACATACATTTACATAAATGCATACAGATATAGAGGGAGAGGAGGGAGGGGAGGAAGAGAAGGAGAGCAGGGAGGTGTCCCCCGGCAGTCTAAGCCTATAGCAGCATAACTAGGGGCTGATCCAAGGCAAGCCTGAGCCAGCCCTAACTATAAGCTTTATCAAAAAGGAAAGTCTTTAGCCTACTCTTAAATGTGGAGAGTGTGTCTGCCCTCCGAACACAAACTGGAAGCTGGTTCCACTGGAGAGGAGCTTGATAGCTGAAGGCTGAGGCTCCCATTGTACTCTTAGAGACTCTAGGAACTACAAGTAACCCTGCAGTCTGGGAGCGTAATGCTCTAGTTGGTTACTATGAGATCTTTAAGATATGCTGGAGCCTGACCATTAATTGCTTTGTAAGTCAGGAGAAGGATTTTGAATTATATTCTGTATTTTACCAGGAGCCAGTGCAGAGCAGCTAATACAGGAGTAATATGATCCCGTTTCCTAGTTCTTGTAAATGCACGTGCCGCTGCATTTTGGATCAACTGAAGAGTCTTAAGTGACTTTTTGGGATAACCTGATAACAATGAGTTGCAGTTATCAACAGACTCTTTATCTTCGTGCAGTGAATTAGATGTTTTATTGACTTTCTTAAAGCAAAATGTACAGTTTGTAGCTCCAGTGGGATTTACCATTATTCTTAATGTTGTTGTGCTTCAAGTAAAGAGTCACTTTAAAGACTGCTGGTCTGAACCAAGAACCCACACTGACCACAATCGCACCAGATTTTCTCTGTCATTTTCTACAGCACAGTGCAAGACAGTACAGGTATCAACTAGTCTTAAGATTGCACCCAAAATAGTGAAGATTTTATGCCTGTGTTGTGCATGTTTACTCTTCAGTGTTGCATGTAGATGATGCCAGCTTTACCTAGCTCAATAAACTGTGGTGGAAGACAGAGGAGCTCTTTGTGGAAGATGTAGGGAAGGAGATATGACTCTGTGATTTTCCACTGTTTTCCCTCCTTCCAGTGGTCACATGGCTTTCTTGCATAGAAATTTTAATCTGGTTTTGTGTTTATTCTCTCTCTCTACCTCTCAACCCCCTGCCCCTTTTCTCCCATTCCCATCTCCCTCACATCTCATAATATGAGAGAAAGATGCTTGTTGTAAGTTTTTCATTGTCGAGAAGAAACACTTCTTGTGTTTCAGTTTACCTTGTCTCATTGTATCATTGCTAACTGGAATTTCTTTGTTTTAACTTTGGAGACTTCCCGTTCCTGCCAATTGTGTCTCTGTGTATAGTTTGTTATCTCGCAGACAGAGTTTACTTCTGACTTTTTGCAGACTTCTCTGTGGTATTTGGCAGTGAGTTTGTTATTCTGTAGATTAAATCTGGTTCTCATTTTATGAATGCAGAGCTGGTAAGGATCCTATGGAAGTGATATGGTGCTGCCCATCTCTGAGTGTTTGCTGGATATTTGGGCATCCTTGAACCAAACAAACCCAGCAAATGACAAAATGAGTCACTAAGTCAATGTCTTGGTTCCAAACACTGTCTTTTGCTGTAATGTCAGATTAGATTGAGCCATGCTATAAGGATGGTATTGTATTTCTGGTCCTAGATTATGGCTGTCTCTTTTGGATTATCATGTATAGCGCGGATGGCAAAAGGAAAACAAAGTTACTGATGCTCAAGTAGGTCATTGGTTACAGCTCATTTGGCGTTGAGAGGCCAAGGGAAGGAAGGGGAAGGGTGCCAGCATTTCATTGTTCAACCCTGTGTTGTACATGAAAAGAAAATCGATCTTGAATCTTGAATGGTTCCAAACCAGCTTACTTTTCATTTTATACAAAAATTGGTTGTCTTGTTTAGGCCTTTGGAAACACAGTCGTGTTTTGTCTCTTTTTAATTCCACAGTTTCTATTGCTGTTAAACTAAATCCAGTTCTGTATTTTATTTGAGCCTAATGTTCCTCTTTGCCAATGCACTTGTGACTGCATTTGTCAATTTTCTGTTTTCTTAAGTGAGACTGTTCTCCGTGCCTCAATACATTACAGTAGGATTGAGACTAAGGGTTGTATCCATGAGGGATTTAATGTGCCGATTATTTTTCATGATTGATTGCTTAGTCTATGAAATGCTAGAAAATAATAAGAAATGGCCATCAAATTTCCCTAGAAACCTTGACATTATCAGATGTCTGGGTTTTGGACGGGTTGAACTGCTTCTGACAAAACAAATTATATTCAGTTGACTTCGACGATTAATTGCTGATCAAAATGGTTGCAGATTAAATTTCTTATAGTTGCGCTTCTGCTTCACCCTGTTTCTGACGTCTTATCTCCCTCTGTGAAACTGTTCTTGCTGTGCCTGCACATTTGAGTCATTCTTATAGTATTTTCTTTATTGATCATACATGCACCCAGTCTAACTTTGAACTGATAAAGATTTAACTAAATGGCCACTGACCTCCCTCGTCCCTCCCCCTACAATACAAAGTGTCACAACAGCTCATTAGGACGAGTAATCCCTTTTGGAATTTAGGAAGGTTATTTGTATGAACAAATCTGCAGCACCTTTGTATCCAGTTAAGGCCTCCAGCTTACTATAGGCTCTGTGGTATGAAGGGTTACTTTTAGCACACTCTAGTCGAACTCTGCGTCACTAAACTATTTACGTAATATTGTGTGAAAAACAAATGGCCACACAGTAGCACTTGTGTCTTCAGTGTAACTATAAACTGTTAATATTTATTTTGACAGCTCATTTTGAATGTAAAACTCTTATGTTCTAGGACTGTTGGGTAGATGAACAGATGTTTAGTTTTAGGTGGAGTTACAACTTGTCTGTGTGTATATACAGCCTAAATAAGTCTAGGACTCAAAAAAAAAAGAATCAGATGGGAATATAAAAAAAGAAAAAAGTAGTGGGTCGTCCTTCACGAGGGCAGCTACTGTAAATATTGCCTTTCTGTTTTCAGACCTGTTGCTAGTTAACAGGAAAACCAGTTGGTGTGTTTCACCAGTACTTTGACTCTCCTCTTCGTCATTGGTTCCTTCCTCCTGCAGCAGTCGCCCTATCTTCGTCACACCTAACACATTTTACAGCACCTTGTTAGTTATATGAATAATGATTTTATTGGCCAGCGCTGTTAAGATGGCATAGCCTGCTGATATGCTTTCTATGAATTATGCTGTCTTTTTTTTCCTGCGGCAACCTTGGAGTAGTAGTTACAGTTGGCAGTGATGCAGTTAACAAAGCATTCTTGAAATTGTTTTTTTTTTACTATTGATGACCTGGACCAGTTTTGTTCAAGGTGCCTCGCACCCTATGAAAGAGGGCTGCTATTAAATTCTCTCTGCAGGAAAAACCCCTTGCTTTGATTTTCCCTGTGTGTTGTTGAGTCCGGGTATTATGCTGATTCAAGGCCGTCTCTCTGGCTCTGTACTCTCACACTGCAGCGGCTGATAAAATGATCACGGAGTTCAGCTCAGGACATCTCCTATTCAGCACACCACTCTTGTCTGCCTTGTCTCAGCTCATCTGTGATGTGGGAAGAGGGGCACATGTGCAAAACTGCCCACCCTCCACATTCTCACTTTGTGGCTTGTACCAGTCCATATTAGCTTCATTAGGCTTTGTGCACTTACATGGGCATTGAGCACATTTGTGAATATTTGTCTCAAACCGCTGGGTTAAACTGCCACCCTGGGTATCGTAGCACCACAGCGAGCTGTATTAACTACTCTATGGTTTTTGCGATGGGTCTGAGTATATGTGTGTGACCATTAAGCATGGATGTTCAGGGTCTGTGCCGGAGGTCTTATCACAAATGTATCCAGTCAGCTTTGATAATTAAGTTCAACGTTTGAATATTTTATACCTCCATTAGTTTGTTATAAGACCTCTGCACATTTGAGGAAAAATAATAGTATTGCCAGATCTTTACAGGTACTTATCTGGTTCTTAGAACTTGCATTGATCTCAGCATTGGCCTTTAAAAATCCAGCGTCATTCAGGCTCGAAACAAAGATCAGTCAGCAGTTGTCATGGCCGTTGCATAAGAAGCATTAGTCTTTTGAGGATGCAAGTGTGTAATCAGACATTTTTCTTTCTTTATCTCTGTCAAAGAACTGTTTGTTTGTCAGCCTACGCATTTAGTAAGTGACTGTAAAGAGGTTTATAGGAGGTTTGTATGGCTAATCCACATAACTCCCGGTCACAATCAGCCAGACACACAATTATACACTTTAACACCTATGCAAAAAATCTTTCACTATGATCCACTTACAGTTAATGTTAGTCATTTTCTCCTGTTTCTTTCCTGTGAACTAAGGGTGCTGGGCATGTGGTATCGGTATGGTGTCTGTCATACGTCTCCTCCTCATCGCGTCTCCTTATATCTCCTTCCTCATTTTCTAAGCCTACACCCAAACAGCAGAATACTCATTTGGCCATAGGCAGATTTTTACCCGTGCTGTTGTTTTTATTACCGCAGTAACTCAGTGTATTGTCATCTTGGACAGTATTCCTGTCGTTCAGGCTCCTCCTTGACGAGGCTTGGTGGTATGTGCAGCATTTTTGCTCTCCTCTTAGCCTTACAGCAGTCTCACCAGCTCTTCCTCATTTAAAATGTCATACTGTGCCAGTGTGCCAATTAGCACGGTGTAGTGTGGTGTCATGTCGGGGTAACGGTGAAATAAAGTTAACAGAGTGACCAGAGAAGCTCCTGGCCAAATTCTCCTGCAGTCACGAATGATGGGACACAATTCAACTTTGGGCTGGCTCATGGCTCGCCCTGCACCAACTTTTGCTACGGAAGCACTGCAATAGTTATTTTGGGGATGGGTGCAGAGGGTGGCAGGGTGGCCAAGTAATTTAGCATACCTCCTTTTTTAAAACTGGCACCCAGCATTCATGTCCCATGGTTCCAAATATCCGCATTGTTGAAATGTATAAATAGGGTGTTAATAAGACACAGCTTTTATGGGTGGTGTTCTGTATCATCCTGACCTGCAGTTATGAGATTCATCCTGCATGGATCAATAAAGCATCACATTATCATTGTGACTGAACCAAAGCTTTTCATTGCAGTGTAAAAAAGCTATAAGGTTTATGGTTTCAGTGTGTGTGTGTGTGTGTGTGTGTAAGTGTGTAAGAGTGAGGCTTACTTTTTTAAAACAGTTTCCGGTTTTAGTTTATTTTATAAGTACATCCTGGGATGAAATATGTTCTTTCTTAATCTCTTTAGCCAAGAGTTGTGACACATATTGAGCACCCTGGGTGTAGCTGTCTGGGTTGGGTAGCTGAAATTGTTGACACGTTGTTTAAATATAATTCGCTGTCACACTATTGTTACTAAACCCAAATGAGGCTAATCTGCCCCTTGTTAACTAAGGATCAATATGAAGTCAAGTTAATGGGGGGGGGGGGCGGAAATTGTAATTATGAACACAAAGCTGTGGAGGGAGACTAAATTGACAGTTTTCTTTTGTTTCTTTTAAGCGTGTAATTTCGCTGCCATAATTGGGACTAATGCTCTCCTAGCAAGTTTACTCATCCAGTTGTTAATCTTACTGGTTGACTGATTTTAGAGATTTGAATATTAATTAAGAGCCTGTGAACTTTTCTTGTCTAATCAGGGGGACTGAGAGAATAAGAAGCACCAGATTAGACAGAATGGATGGTGACTTGAGTCAGCTGCTTGGTCATTTTATAGACCATGTGAGCCAAAGTCCAAAAACATTATTGTTCTTACTAGAGTAAAGCCTGTTATCTTTGCTTCTGTGCTTTTGCTTCTTGATGTTTCACTTTTATGGTTAGGCATTAAGCCAAAAGTAAAATCCTTAATTTAATCATAAATCCTCATTATTTTCAGGGGTTGAAAATAATGATCCAGTCCCGAACAATGTTTGGCATATAAAGCACGTTTAAAATGTCTTTTTCTAAAACACAGCAACACACCAACAAGTGACAATACCTTCTCCCCTCTCCCGCTCTGTAGGTGTGTGCGCACGTGTGTGTGTGTGTCAGCTGCGAAGCCCCGCCCTTCGCAAAACGGAGCGAAGGAGAGAATGTGAATGCGCAAAGTAGACAGTACAAACTGAAACGTGCACATAAATTAGATCAATAGCATAAGCGTTTAGTTTATTTAATAAAAGAGCAACCTGTCAACGTGAAAAGTGACTTGTGAATAAAAAAAATAAAAAACACCTTGAATTTCAGGCAGGGCGCTGGGCTCCGTTGGCAAGGCGCAGTAGGGGTAACACTGGTAATTATGAGGTGTGAATAAAACATTTTAATAATGCGTGTATGTGTTAGTGAATCTTTCCAGTTTGAGAACACCATCAGCATTTATCACTCGCTGTGTTTGTGTGCACTCGTAAATCTGTCAGATGTTTCTTAGATTGATGCTCCAGAGAGGTGGCCTGCCGCAACACTCTTTAGCCTGACAGCTCCCCCACTAGGTGCAGTCGGATTCTATTAATGGATAATCAATAGTAGACCCTCATCCTGATATAGCCCCCTCAATCCCTGTAGCGCTTGACAATTTTGTTTGAGTTTTTCAAGCAAACTTTGCAATCGCTGCAAGAAAAATGGACTGCATCATTCTGTCTGTGAAACAATGTTTTGATTCATTTGTTTATGTTATAACAAGTTTTCTTTTTTTATGCTTCTGTTCATGGCAGAAATTTTAATTAGGTGGTAAATAATTTGACATGCGTTGAGAGCTTTTTACTGCTAGTGCTTGTGTCTGTTGGAGAGCTGGATACTCAGAACTATTTTCACATGAAGGATGCTCATTGTTTGACAGATTTATGTTGTGCTGCCATGTGTGTTTCACTCTGCTCTCTGCGTGAGTCTGATAAGCCAATAATCAAGGTTGATCAGTGGCACTGTCAACATTACACAGACTAGATGCCCGGCTTGTTTTCTTTCTTTTTAAAGGGCCAAATCACACAACAATCTAAGCTTCTTATGTATCAAATGGTAGCCAAGTTCACCAAGAGCACATCAGTTTAAAAAAAAAAATGCATAGTTTAACAAGTGTCCAGATAAATGTGGGTATTTGTAGATCCTCATGTAAAGTAGATGAGCTGATAGCCATCTCTCCACATTAAGGGCGCTCTCATCTTAAATGGACGGCATGTGACATTCCACCAGGAACTGGATTTGAACACATAATTTTGCAATTACATGGTGTATTAGCCTGCAAAGTTCCCAGGACTAATATTTTAATCTATTACCTGGTCTGTGTAGCTGTATAAGCTACCAGAGCTGGGGCACTAATGTAGTCCAGCACACAGATGTAGTGGGTGGCAACCGACTCGAGCACAGCTTTATAGATTGCTTGAGACAGGCTTGATAAGATTCTGAAAACTTGTATGCACACAAACACTAGAGAGGATCTGTTTGTAGCGCAGTTTGTATTTCCAGTGTAATGTAATCACGAGGCACACTTGTTAAAAGATCACGTTCCTCATAGTAACTATGAAGCAATTAACATATCTCATACTGATGCTTGCAGTGATATCCTTTTGTCTGGTATGTGTGTCTTGGGAGTGACATTCTTCTAGTGTCTCAGTGTGCATATGTGTCTTGTCTGTGTATCTCGCCATGCTGTGCACAACACCTCTGAGCCTACATGTGGCTTCTGAATTATTCAGAAGCCCCCAATATCTGCTTAGAGGGAAAACAGAAGTGGGAGAGCGAATGGAGGTGTGTGTGGGGAACACTCTGTGGTGAGGGTTATTTACGAACAGCAGCAGGATTCCCGAAAGATTAGCGCAGATTTGATGGGAGGAGGAGGAGGAGGGAGCAAGAAAGATAAAACAGTAATGTGAAGAGAAGAGAGGAAAACTGCAGTGATCAAGGGTTAAACTTTGCTTTAAACTGTCTGTCTCTTTCCTCCTTTTTTGACCTGTGGTTCATGTAAACTTCAGTCCATGCGCTGCTCTTGTGCAGCAAAGAGCACATGGGGATAACCCAGCCCAACTTGGGCGGCCCCAGCCCTGCACTGCTCAGCTCGCCTCAGTAGAAAAGGTTCTCTGCAGAACTGAATTATTCATGGGACTTTAGAAGAGTGCAGAAAATCCCCACCCCCCACACACTTGCACACACAACCTAATATGCCACACACACACACACACACACACACACACACACACGCATGGCATGCTTTATCAACATATCACTTCCCTCCTTATAACATTGCATCTCAGCACATATTGTTAAATTCTAGGTTATTGAGGCTGATTTTGCATTTGTTCTGCAGTTTCATCTCACCGGGAGTTCACAGTTGTTCAATAATTAAATGGATTAGATCTCGCTAGGTTGTGTTTATCGCATTCCACCGTCGGTGTCGTCCGTCTCTGTGAGGGGTGGGGTCGTGCTTCCAGCCCATGCTCAGTGCTGAGTGTATATGCGCGTTTGTTACATAAGTCGTTGCTGTGGCGGTTTAAAAAATCGCAGTAAAGAACCCCTCGGCAGCACCTAGAGCAAGGTGTTCTCAAAGCAGGGTCAGAGAACAGAAGCGATTTGAGAGGGAGTGCTTCCCGAAGATGTGTATATGTGTGTTTGGTTATAAAGGGAGTGGTTGGTGTTGGGGGTGCAGAGATGGATTGCAGATACCGGGGGAGGAGAGGGGAGGGGAGGGGGGGGGGGGTAAAGGAGGAAAAGGTGGTGGATTAGAGCGTGAGCAAGCTGGTGAAGATGGAGAAGGAAGAAATCAATGATACATGGGTGTGGCCGTGTTAATGTGTGGAGTCTCTCTTGTTGTCACCTTTTTAATGTCTCTTTCCTCAGCCTCTGTGTTTCTGGATAAACTAAAGCTAGTGTCAAAGTGACAACTCGCATGTGACTGGTATTAAACATAATACTTTAAATGTCACACGCATGATATTGAGGCTGAATCTTTTTACTGCATAAGAAAGCCACTGATCTGGATTCTTCCCAAACACACACTGCTTACTGTATCAGCTTTGATATACATATGGTCCAATTAGAGATGTGTCCACGGCTCAAAGACTGACACTCACTCTGTCTTTCCCACTTGCTAAAACATACTGGATGCATGAATTTAAAATGTGCAGGGAAATGCCTCCAAGGTGACGGCCTCTTCCATCTGGTAGTTCCTGTTTTTTATCATTAGTGCTTCGTGTTCATTACTTCTGCTGCATTTGTCGTCTTTCCTCTAGGATCGCAAGCTGTCGAAAGTGGAACGTCAGCGCTTTAAGGAGGAGGCAGAGATGTTGAAGGGTCTTCAACATCCCAACATTGTCCGTTTCTATGACTTTTGGGAGTCACCCCTTAAAGGGAAGAAGTGCATTGTTTTAGTAACGGAGCTCATGACGTCAGGAACGCTAAAAACGTGAGTACTGTTGAAGGCAGATATTGTGGAGACCACTCTAACAAATAAGTGAAAACAAAACACATTCAAATGAATATTTGTGCCTTAGACAGATTTTTACTCGAGTTAAAGTGACGTTTTTATACAATACATTTAGAAAATCCTCTTATTGTCAGGTAACGCGTTTCCCTCTCCTTCCTACAGCTATCTGAAGCGTTTCAAAGTAATGAAGCCAAAGGTGCTGAGGAGCTGGTGCAGGCAGATCCTGAAAGGCCTTCACTTTCTCCACACCAGGACCCCTCCCATCATCCACAGGGACCTCAAATGTGACAACATCTTTATCACTGGACCCACGGGCTCGGTCAAAATAGGGGATTTAGGACTGGCAACCCTCAAGGCGGCTTCCTTTGCTAAGAGCGTCATAGGTAGGAGACTTTGAAATGTAACTTGGCAGATTAAAGGAGCTTACAGTAAAAACGTGCATGACATATTCATTATCTTCTTTCTATAGGCACCCCAGAGTTCATGGCTCCAGAGATGTACGAGGAACACTACGACGAGGCTGTGGATGTCTACGCCTTTGGCATGTGTATGCTAGAGATGGCCACCTCGGAGTATCCCTACTCCGAGTGTCAGAATGCTGCTCAGATATACCGCAAAGTCACAAGTGTGAGTCCAGATACTGCACATTCCTGTTAGTTTGTTTCACAAATGAGAACATTTGTGAAAATATTTGATACTTACTAAAAATGTCATGTAGATAGTTCACTAGCCCAAAATGATCACACACACTGCAGTGTTTCCCCTACCATTGTCCCCCCCCATTGGAAGCCCCGCCCCCTGAAATTCAAGGTTTTTTATTCTAATTTTTTTATTTTTTTTTATTTTTTCCCACAACCCACTTTTCACATTGAACAGGTGCTCTTCTATTAAAGTAAAGTAAACGCTTATTTTATTTATCTAATTTATGTGCACGTTTCAGTGTTTACAGCGTTGCTTTGCACATTCACTCCTCCGCTGTTTTGCGAAGGACACACACACCAACACACCAACACACCAACAGTCAGAGACAGAGGAAAGGAAAGCAGGGAACTACCTCGCGCACCCCCCCCCCCCCCCCCCTCCTCACTGTATACAAAAACGTTCAACCAATACATGTAATAATAACTTCAAATTATTTTCAAGTATCAGAATTATGCATATGTCAATAACAATATGGTTACAAATATTCTCCTCACATACATAGTGTAACTATAATTGTGCCACAGTCTTCTAAAAGAGACCCAGCTTGTGGCCATGTTGTAATATCTCAGGGTCATCATACTTGAATCTCTGAGATGGGGTGCAATTTTGTCAGGGATGTTTTAAGCTAGCTCACCACATAATAAGTCCAGGGTGTTTTCAATTGCAGAAATGCAGCAATTGGATTTAGAGTAAAAGATCTGCTCAGCTCTTTTTCTTGGGTGAATAATGAGCCATATGGAGTCACAGAGGGAGTCTAAATCTCCTTTTCAGATAAAGCCTGAAGGCTGTATTCCATTCCATTTCAATGGCCATGTCTCTGCAAGCAAACCCTTTTTAGATTGGGGGGTGTCTAAAGTCATGATATGATTCCTGATTTGATGAAGAGTATTGATTTTCCACTCTTGAGACTTGGCAGTGTGGGAATCTGGGAGATGAATCTTCCACCTGCTGTTAAAGAAGAGAAGGCCTCGATGCCCGTATTAATGGCCGGGCAGCATCAGTGCAGCTGTCTCTACATACTGTTCTCTGCATTGTTACTGTATGCATATTAGAGTGGCCTGCAGGGACCACTGCAGGATATTAATAGCAGATTGATCAAAGAGAAACACTGATAGCTTTACTCCCTGAGCTCATGCAGCATGCAGCTGCATAATTGGTAGGAATGTTAAACTAGAGCACATGTGTCAAACTCGAGGCCCGTGGGCCAAATCCGGCACCTCGCAAATTTTGATGTGGCCCACGAATCGATTTAGGCTCTCAATAAATTTTGCCTCGCCTAGTTGAAGATGAATTGATGAACTTGCATTGAAGCAAGAGTGTCTGGAAATAGGCCAATCTATGTTGGCATGCCATGTAGCAAGCCAACATATTTAGGTCCGACAATAGGATGCATACGAGTTTTGATATTCATATTCTGGCCCTTGAAACGGGGTGTTCCGAGTTGGCTCTATGTGACCTTTGGTGGACCATATTGTTTGTGAGATGGCTATATGGGACATACAACTAGGGGATGCATATATTTTATAACTTAGAAGCAGAAAGTTTTCATGGTAGTAAGAATTTATCGAGTATGAAACACTCGTGTCAATTTCTATAGAAACCTCTCAAACCACTCCTGCTGTCACTGTTCATCCATATGCTCAGGATGTTCTGAACAGTCGAACTGTGTTCTTATTGTAGTTCAGAAAACAAAAAGCTTTTTTGGAATCCATTGCAACTGACTTGGAGTCAAGCTGACCAAGGCTGCCGTGCTCTGTCGAGGTTGAAAACCCTACACGGGGTGTCTGATCGTTAAAAGATAAGACTTCGGCTGGACTCTCACAAAAACATCTCCACGGTCCTTTTTTGCTTTTCCTTCATTATTATTTTTCATCAACACAATATCCTTTCCTGGCTGAGTCCTCTGCATTTTGTTTATATTTCCCTTTCCTCAGGGAGTGAAGCCAGCCAGCTACAACAAGGTCGTGGATCCTGAAATAAAGGAGATTATTGGAGAGTGTATCTGCCAAAAGAAAGAGGAGCGGTGAGTGCCCATCATTGTCCAGAGTCCAGCCACTAAGGCCCACAAGGTGCCCTCTCATCTTTCATGCCTTATCTCACCTCCCCCGCTTCATTTCTAGGGCGCTGACAGTAGGCCTCTCAGCAGCAATGCAGTCTCCCATCATATCTGCAGCGTGTCTTTCAATTCCTGTTACATAATGAGTTTGTGTACTGAGGGGAAAATAACCCTTAATTAGCTTCCAGTGGCTTTTATTTTATTAAAGCATGATTGAGTTCAGCGAGTGACTTCAGTGAGTGTCTCTGTCTCTGCACAAGAAGATAATCCGTGTCCATGTATGATGTAACACACAGCTGACCATATTGATGCCAACGCTATCTGCAAACACTGTTATTTACAGAGGAGTGGCAGCAGTGTGTGCGTGTTGTACCTAAGTCTTGAGATTTGACAAGTTCCTTCTCTTAGGTACACCATCAAGGAGCTGTTGAACCATGCTTTCTTTGCTGAGGACACGGGCGTTAGGGTGGAACTAGCTGAGGAGGATGATGGAAAAAAGGACTCGATAGCCCTCAAACTGTGGGTGGAGGACCACAAGAAGTTAAAAGGGAAGTACAAGGAGAGTGGTGCCATCGAGTTCACGTTTGACCTGGAAAAGGAGGTCCCTGAGGTTGTGGCACAAGAGATGGTGAGTGACTAATATAGTCAGAAGAACATATTCATACATGTAAAATATTTGGAGGTAAAGCTGGATTTGGAATCCTGTGACTGACGTGCTTTTCTGTTTTACATTGTCACCTAATCCTCTGCCTAATTTCAATTAAAGTAATAATGCGTCTACAGTTTGTTTTTAGGTCTAACATGACTATGCCATTACAATACAGGCATTTTAATTGTTTGACAAGAGATTGCCTTGGAGTTTTCTTTATGTCTACATGTATCTTGCTAGTTATGCAGTTTGTCATGCTTTTAAATGTCTTTCTGGTTTAGTGTGTTCTAGCTGCTGGCGTTACTCGTATCACATCAACGGGGAATGCAGTCAAATGTAGATTGCTGGTGATAACTTGCTCTGCTCTTGCAGGAATACAGTGATTGCAGTTTTGCATTGTTTTCTCCAGTGTAACACCATCAGATAAGGCACCCAAAGGCCCTGCAATAAAAAGCTGGCCCATGATAATACCAACCTCAAACCTTTAGATCACTCATCTAACATTCTGCAGCATCATGAAATTATTTATTAGGGTACGGGACTAAGAGAGATTGAGTTAACACGGCTCGACTTCAGATGGAGACTATAAACATAGTCGTTGCCAGACTTTGTTCTTTAACAGCCGTAAACAGGTTTCGGTGGAACAAAAAGAAATGGTTGCACATTATCAGATGTATGAATATACTAGACTTCAGTAAGACATTTTAAAAGGAGGAACATTTATTTCAGGATTGTCCTTTTTTTTTGGTGGAAATATTGAAAATGGCTTCAAATTAATTGACTTTGAAACTGATTTATGTTAGGCCCATGTCAGGAATGAGGAGCATCTGCAATGTGTTACCAGGTATTGCACACATAAGGCACAACAGTATGTGCTTGTACATCATGTCAGTAAAGCAGTGAGGTGTGTCAGCTGTATATTAATCACTCTCCTTCAGATTATTAAAATAAGAGGAGTATTAGCTCTCTTTCTCCCTCTCTCTCCCTCCATCCCTAAATTTTCCTCGGGATTAATAAAGTATCTATCTATCTCTTCTCCTCTTTCTTGTCTGCTCTCTCTCCATCTATCTGTGCTGTTTTGGCCTTGTCCAGGCTGTCAAGCTGGGAAGAAAATTCAAGGCCTCTATGCTACAATCGCCTTGGGCACAAGAGCAGACATGTGGACCAACAGCACAATGAGATTGTATGGACAGCACGCTCCCATGTCAAGTCACTCCTCATCCAATCTAATGAGTCATTTCTCTACTGACAGGCAACATGATGGATGCGTTTTGTCTCCTTCCTTTTTGGCCCTTTATTCTGACTGGTGTGCTAATGAGTATAATAATGTGTTTTCAACAATGTGTTTTTCAGTGAAATTGTATGCCATGCAAACTAAGTTATGCTGCAATTTAGGATGAACAGGGTTTATTTAAATACCATTTAGATTTAATATGCACAGAAGAATATGCAAATATTATTTTGGGATGCTTTATGTTGTGTTCTCCCCTTTTGCTTTTGAGACAACTGGATTTCTTTGCATGTATAACACGTGTTCTATGCATTGTTTCTTCATCTTTGTTATTTGCAGATGTAACAGTCCAGACAGTTCTGTAGTGAACAATGAACCAAGCTGCTGACAAAGGGAATAGTTCCCCACTACTCTGATCCTCTTGAAATAGATTTTCTATTCCTTCCTTTTCATGCTCTTTCTCTCTCCGTCACACAATGTGCTCTCTTCTCTCACATGCTCCGGCTAAAAATATCCTGGAAGTCATGCTCTTCCCTTTTTCTTTGTCAGGTGGAGTCTGGCTTCTTCCATGAGAGTGATGCTAAGACTGTGGGAAAGTCGATCAGGGACCGTGTGGCACTGATCAAATGGAGGAGAGAGAGAACAGTGTCTGCTGCAGTTGCAGTGGATCTAGCGGAAGCGGGTCACAGGGTCCAGATGACACCATCTCAGGGCATCACTGCTGGGGCTGCACATGTAGGACAGACTTTCCTGGAACCAGAAGAGCCAGAGGCAGACCAGCACAACAGGCTGCACAACCTACCTGCCAGTGCCACCTCAGTGACATGTAAGGGCTACATAAAGACATCATGAAATGTCAAATTAAAGAATTACAAATACATGACCTTAATCTTTGACTTTTTATTCAGTGCATGATTTGTGTGTCTCTGCAGCAGACAGCACACTTGATAGTGGCATGGGCTCCACTGTGTACTCAGACTCCCACAGCAGCCAGCAGAGTGTCCTCTACCAGTCCCTGCTTAGAGCCTATTACTATGGCAACACAGCAGGTCTGTATCAGAAGCATACACACCCAGGTGGACCATGCACATTTGGATTTATTAAAATACACACACTGAGCAAAGGCGCTCTATCTACACACTTAAAAAAAAAAACCGTTAATGTGCACAGTCAACATGCATACACATTTCTTGACATTTGCAGATCATTTTCTTTAACACATTACATTCATGTCTCATTGCAAGTTTGTTTGTCCTCATCTCATCATATAGTAGTTTTTCTTTTGGAGGGGGTTATGATCTGTTCATTGTTGGTAACATGTGTTTTGCTTTTGGGTTGCTCTTCGATCAGTGCCAGAGCAGTAGCCCTTTTCTAACAGATCGACCCCACTCCTGTGAAAAGGGTCAAGTATGGGGGGCAACGTTGAGCCCAGAGCTCAGGACTCGTTTGGGAGCTACAACCCGGAGAGGAAGTGCCCCCGTTATTGACACTTACAGGGCAAACCAGATTGCCCAGCTCCATGCCCTCATTCAGTCGCAGAGATCAATCAGCCCCACCCCCACAGTACCAGAGAACCAGTTGGAACTCGGCCCCCCTGAGCTTCACTCAGAGGCTAAGGATGGCTTCCCCTCCCAGAATGCTCTGCCAGTACTTTCTGTCTCTTCCCCCTCTGAGTTACGCCGCTTTAGTGACACCAGCATCAGACTGCTCTCGCAGGCCCCCAGTGAGAACTTAACACTGCCGATGCCAAGCGGACGCAGACACTCCGACCTCAGTAGCCTTCTGAGTCTTACCTCTCATCATAACCACCAGTTTGCGCTGCATAGAGGCCACGTATGCCAGGCATGCCTCTCTTTGCTTCTTCTACGGTCACGAGAAGGGAGCCACCGCTGTCCTTCTGTTGCCATGCCAACACAACACTGTCCATGTGACTTTAGACAAAACCCGTTCCCTGGTGGAACAATGACCACCCTTGGTTATGGACGGCTGAAAGGGTTGAGTGATTGTTCCAATTTCTCACTGCTACAGCAGTCCCTGTTCAATATAATCAGCCGCAAAGCAGCCCCGTGTCCCACCACACCCACCCAAGCGTCCCTTCTGCACTCCGCAGCTGCCCACAGGCCTGCCCGCAGTGATGGAGACTGGCAGCCTGAAGCGTCATCTCCTGAGTCGCAGTTTGGTTGGGGACCAAGAATCCCTCGAGGACTGCAAAGATAGATTCTGTGCCAGAGAGCAGCAAGTTACCAGGGCTTTGGGAGTGGTAGGTCACATTAGCAGACAAGTCGCTTTGGCTTCCCATATGGGGCCAACACCTGCTTAACTGATTTCTCCAAGCCTTTATGTGGAACAGCATTATTATGCATGGAGCTGGTCTGATCTTCTGTCTGAGTCTTGCTGCCTACAGAGCTGACGGTCCTCTTAAAAATCATAAGCTTGCTTCTGTCGAAGGACAACGGCGCAATCTCTAATAGACAACGTTTCCCTGCTGATTAACCCTCACCAATCCCTTCTAGAAAACTGACCTAGATTTTTTACATGTTTTTCCTTTCTGCTTTACTGGCCCACTGCTGCAGCTGTCTTGCTCCTTAGCTTACCTTGGATAGATGGCCTCTGATTGAAGGAGATGGTGCAGCTGTCTGAACTCCCTCTTGGTCTCTCCTACCATTTCTCTCTTTTGTCCTTATTTTAACACACACCTGTCGCCGCCTGCTCATTGTTGAAACAGATGTTTCATTAACTTTATTTGTATCTGTCATCCTCTCATTCTACTTGCATCCTGTAATGTAATTGGCACACTTTTATTCTTGACTGGTACATTTCACTCCCAAGAGGGTCTTATTTAAATGTCTCTACTTTCTTTTTCTCCTAAGGCCAGTTCAGCGGGTCACCAGAATCAACCATCTGTACAGGGCCTGCCTTCTTCCAGCACAGCAGTGCACACACCACTGCAGTACCTCCAGCCTGGACACAGTTACCCTGCTGCTCCGTATGCTGGCCAACACAATGCTGCAACACCACCTCCAGCTAGTCTGTGCTCCGTCAACTTCCAACATACAGTCAATGCTGCTAACTATACACCTCCAAGTGTGCAACAGACTCAAGTTGCAGCAAATATTTCTGCATCAGCTGTGCCACAACATGTTACACAAAACTACCAAGCACCAGGACACCACCACCAACAGCAGCAAGCAGCAGCAGCAGCAGCAGCAGCAGCAGCAGCAGCAGCAGGCTCTTTGACTTTTCCCTTGAAAGTCCAACAAACTTGTCAGAACTGTGCGGCCCAACCTCAACAACAGGCTCACTCTGCATCAGGATATCCTTCTCCAGTGCAGCAACAGACTGCTGCAGCAGCAGCCACCCTGCCAGCACAGCAGCCAGCACAAGGCTACACTCTTACATCTGTAGCCCCAACTATGGCAGCCATGGCCCAGTGTCATCCTACACAAGTTCCCAGCGCACGGCAACAAGTCAAACTGCCAAGTCAGCAGCCTGGTCAGAGCTCCTCCACACCAGCACTTTACAGCCAACAGATACCAATTCAGCAAGAGCACCAACTAAATACTCAGTGCAATATACAACTAACGCAACATGCTGGCCAGGCTTATATTCAGCCCCAAGTCCAGCACGGCCAAGAAAATCTGCATACTATACATCAACAAATGGCGCAACAGCCTACCCACCTTTCTCAAAGTCATCAGTCTGGTCAGCAACAAGTACACACAGCAACTCTACAGAAGCACAGTCTGGAAGCCATGCAGACAGCAGGTCCACAACAGAGCCAGGACCTATCTCAGTCCACAGTCCATCAGGTTCAGACCCCAGCTTCTCAACTTCATCCGACAGCAGCCCCAGTTGTGCAGGTTGCAGCCACACACCAGAGTTACCCTGCTGCTGGTCTACCTGATGCTGCCTGTCAGAGCTACGCACACTCTGCCCTCAGCGCGCTGCAGCAACAGCCTGCTCCAGCTCAGAGCCAGTACCTGTCTGCACAGTCTTCAGCTGCTTCACAGACCTACGGAGGACAACAGGTGAGTGAACAGTGTTGTTGCATATTGTAGCAAGCTGTCATACGTGGTGCCCCAGTTTGTTTTCCCTCCTCTGACCTCGCCCTGTTTTCATTTTTCATCAGTTTCAACCCCATCTTTGCTTCGCTGCTTTCCTGAACCAGGTAGAACGCCTTTGTCTCAACACAATTTGTTACAGTGGGACTCCATATGGAAGGGAGAGAAAATAACGTACTCAAATAAGTAAACGTTATTATTTATGGCAACGCTGTGATTACATTTTGGAGCTACTCATATTAGAGTGCCTGTTTTTGATTTGGTGCAGCTGAATTGGAAGCAGCTGTGTTGGTGGACAGTAGGTGAATGAAAAAAATGAAAAGCTCAACAGGAGTTTCCTCAGACAACAGCCAACAGAGAGATGATGGAAACAGTAATGAAAACAATAACAGTGGTTTTAGCCCCCACATCCGCCAGCCCTCCCAGGCTCGCTCTGTCTGCTCTGTGGTTCACAGTGCTCCAGTATGGGATTCAGACTGATTCCAGGCTTAGGGACAGGATGGAAAATGTGAGCTATTCTGATCTGGGTCAATAGCAGGAAATGCAGATTTCCAAACCAAAAGATGAAACTGGAATCTCTGCCATTATTGAACTCTCCTGTTCTCCCTCCTCTTTTTGTTGTTCTGTAGAACATTCCTGGTGGTCAAAGCATTTCACAGCTTGGACAAGATGGTCTGAGTCTCAGCCAGGCGTCTTCAAGTGTGCCAGCCCAAGCACTGCCTCCTCAACAGTCAATGGGTCAGGCTACTGTCCACCAACAACTCCAACCTCTGCATAGTTCAAACTCTCGACCACATCCATCCCAGGTATTGTTGGTTCTCACAGCAGATAACACCCGCTCATCACTCATCTGTGTCTGAGTTATTGAATGCCTCAGCTGTTTTTTCTATATTGGATTATACAGACCAATAACAATATGGACTCGATGCAAGTTATGTTAATGAATCATCCTCTTGTGTTGGATCTTTGTTCTCTAGATCATTTGATTTTCCTCTGTTTCTTCTCTTTTTCCTATCCCTTCAGTTTCCTTCACAGTATCCCACAATCCAGGTGATGACATCTGTGACTGACTGTGAATCCTCTTACCCTCCCCCCTGCACTGCCCCTCACCCTTCAGCCTCCTCTTCGCTTAATCACATCTTCCTTTCTCCTGGACAGACTGTCCCTGTGACCCCCTCTGTCTCCCCCCTTTCTTCTCTGCGCATTGACAACATGTTAGTTTCACCCATTCCAGTGTCCTTCATACCTTCCCCCTCACTCGTGCTGGGTAAGGTGGGACCCACATCCCCACAGCACCAGCCCACCGCTATTCTGCAGCAGAGTGTTAGATCTGAAGCTTCTCATTCACAACCCGCATTTATATCGGCACCAACCACCCACCCCATACACACACACACTGCCCTGTGCCAGAACACACACCCTCCCACAAATGGCAGCACTCAGCCTCTGATACAGGTAATTATGACGGCTGCAATGGAGTGCAGATGATTACCAAGAGGGTGTGAACTGGAACCTTTTTGATTGAGATAATCTGTCCGATTGTTTTTACGTCTTTGTTTGCTTCCTGTTTGTTTTTAGGTTCACTGTGCTGTTGTTCTGTGGCTCAAGGATAATGGATATTTATACGTTAGATTACTTTAATAATGAGTGAAGATGAGAAAAATGACTTTGCTGGTACATGTTGATATACATACTGTTCTCTCAAATCCTGTAGAATAATTCTGAGTCATTGTTATTATTATCAAGAAACGACTTAACGGGAAAATGAATATCTAGAAATGTCTGCAAAGGATTAGGAGTCTTCCAAGAAAAGATAATTATGTATAGTGAAAATGTGTCGTCTTGTTTTGTCTTTTACAGCAGGTTCCCCAACAGGCACCGGTCAGCCATCCTGAGCTTGTCCCCTCTGCTCAGCTCACACAACCTGCAGTCTTTCCCTCACCTTTGCAGAATGGGTCAGACCCGGGCACAGTCACCACTGCTGCCCAGCTGGACAGCAAGATCCCATGCCAGCTGGCCCCGCAGGCCCAGAGTCATGTTCAGAGCCAGAATCCTGTGCTGCAGCCCTCTGACTCTCAGAGAGCGTCATCTGGGTCTGCCAGTTCCAGTCTGACTCAGCAAAAACAACTCTGTAGTCTCACCGGAGCTGCAGGTCAGGGTCCAGCAGAGACCAACACGGAGGTATGAACATATGACTCACTTCCACATTTTTATATTCCTTCCTCTGCCCACCTTGCTTTGCAAATAATCCAGCTCACACTCATGTAGTATAACTGTACTTGATCTCAAGTCACCGTCAACTACCTGAAAAATGACTTTTATTCATTGTCTCCGGTTGCTTGTGTCTGTATTTGTTATATCTGTAGGATCCAGCCTCAGAGAAACACTCTGGAGGACAGAGCTACGACAGGTACGAGCTTCTTTCCCCTCAGCCATCTTCACAGGTTACAAGTCAGTGATTCTAAGAATGTCCATCGCTACAGTAGCCACACCAATACTTGAAAACAAAAAGCTTTGGTTGACATGCGTACTTTCTCTGGCAGTATGTTGACCAAAGGACCGTTCTCCAGCTGCAAAACCACAGTGCACTCTGATAAACACTCTTATGGCATCCATCATTGTGACCAGCAGCAGCTAAAACTTATTTTATTTCAGAAAGTTAAATGATGCCTTCATAATGGTTAGCAGATGGCTTGTCCCCCACACACATCTATAACACTTTCTAAGCTCATGTGGTGTTTAGCTTCACCGATGGTTGATGTATCCAATTGTTTTGCCAAATCCTGACCTTTTCATTAAACTCTGTATCGAGGCTGGGAGATCCAGACCATTATCCTCTTTCCATCTCAAAACACTTATACTTTTATATTTATCTCACACCTTTTTATTTATTTATTTATTACTATTTCCCCTTTTATCAATCCACCATCTTTATCTGGGAAAGATTGTGCATGTGTGACAGTCTTAAAGTCTTAAAGCCAATAGCCCACCTGAATGTAGAGCTGTGTGCTCAGTGTTCGGGTAGTTATGAATAAAGCAATACTTACACTGATGCACTTTCCTCTCCTCACCAAAAACCAGTGTCAACTCGGATGCCACGTCAGGGAAGGAGATGAGTGACGGTTACGAGGGGACGTATGGAGGTAAAGGCGAAGGGAAGGTCCGCAAACACCACCGCAGGTCCACACGCACTCGTTCTCGGCAAGAGAAGATCAGCAGGCCAAAGCTCAGCATGCTCAATGTGGGTATCTAAAAATATATAACGATTATACGATATATATATATTTATTTTTTCCTTTTTAAGACGATGTAAAGGTGGAGAATGTGTTCATTGTGTCTGCTCTTGTTGCAGGTGTGCAACACCGGCGATAAGATGGTAGAGTGTCAGTTGGAAACTCATAACCACAAAATGGTCACTTTCAAGTTTGACCTGGATGGAGATGCACCGGAAGAGATTGCTACATACATGGTATGTAGGAGACACATTCACTGCCACTTCAACTGATGCAAAGGTGTTTTTATAATATGCTGTAAGTTTCCTCGGATACTGAAACTCCCTGTGTTGATGTTCTGAGCTGCAATGCAGCAAAAATGTTTGCCTGTCTGTCTCTTGCTCCTTCTCTCCTCCAACCAATTTATATTAGGCTCATATTTATAGACGGATAGATGAATATTCATGGCATAACTGTCCCTCCAATTGATCATGTATAATATAGTTGATCCAAGGCAGACGCCTACTCGGTGAAGCTTACTAAAGCAATATATGTGATGCACGCTTAAAAAACATAAATACTTAACAAATTATGCAAAAGCTTTCCTTTAATTTTCTTTGGTCTTAAATTGACTACAGAATGTAACTGGAATTTCAATCATTTAGTTTACTCTTAACTTAACCTTCTAAACATGCGTACACATCTGTTGTTCCTGGCACAGTTCTTTTAAAGCATCGCTTGTTAAACTAAAAGCTTTCGTTTGCATCTTTCTCCACGGTGCCCCTCAGGTGGAGAATGATTTCATTCTGCCTTTAGAGAAAGAGGTGTTCATCGAGCAGCTGAAGGACATTGTGGACAAGGCTGAGGACATGCTGAGTGAGGACGCCGAGGGTGAGCGGAACTCTGACCAAGGAGGAAGTCCCAAACAGAGTGAAGGTGCTCTGGGAACAGAGGTGAGAAAGGAACTGTTGACTTCACTGTCAGCGAGCCTGTGCCTCGGATACGTCACCCTGACGGCACTCTCGAGATGACTTTGCGTGCAACGCTGCCAACAAGAGTTGCCAAAAATATAATTTCTGCTGATGTGACATTTTTGATCTAACTGAATTTGCTTCTGAGGTTCGGCTCTTTGGCTGGTTGAGGACACCTTTCAAAAGGCTTTTAAATTGATACACGTGCATCAAATCTGTGTAGTAATCCTTCCTTTTCTTTAGGGATTGAAGGCTTCTGCACCCAGCACACCACAGCTGGTGTACCAGCAAAATGGTAAGACGTTGAGCCACCTGGAACTTATATACTCACTCAAATAAAATCCACTCACACTTTTTAATTCTAGCTGCATTAACATCAAGCAGATTCAGATGGAAGGAAAAAATGCTTGTAAAATCTGCCTTAGATTTCATTTGATTTTGATCTAACTTGTCTTAAGCTGTAGGAACCCTGTCTAGTTACATTCAGTCAACTCTTTTATCAAGAGGCCTGTGATGATGTGACTGTGGAATGAGGAGGATTTTATGAATTATGAAAATCTGTTTGTGTTCTCCCATTCTTTATTTTGCTTTCAAAGTGCCCAGTTGGTATCTAATAGCTTTTTTTTTTTTTCCTGAATTGATTTTATAATAGATGTGTATTTATGGGTTTTTCTTTCTCTCTGTCCTTGACAGTCCTGCACACTGGCAAGCGTTGGTTTATCGTCTGCCCCGTGGCTGAGACTCCTATTTTAGACAAAGAGAAGACTACAACTCACACCTCTACAGCCCAGGGTATGCTGCACACTCGGAAATGCAGAGTACCATTCATGCTTCCTTCATGTCTTGAGATTCACTACTTGCTTAACGAAATTCTTTAATATGAGAAGCAGCTTTCTATGCAAGAAATATATTTCCTATAGAATATACTGAATAGTTTGAACCGTGCTTGCTGCTGTTGATAATGAAGCACGCTGCGCATGCATCACAGCGTGCTTCTTGGGGTCAGTTATATAAGAGTACTTCTGCAGTTGTTCTAGGCAAAAATGAAGGGCAGGATTTATACTCCAGCTGACGGAGCCTGATGGGGGAAGACAAGCAGTGATGTAACACTCTGGCACCAAAAGGACCCAGCCTCTCTGCTTCACAGCCATGGCTGTTTAACCCCCAATCTGTTCTGCTCCTAATTAACTCTGATCTTTTTTTTTTTTGTATTTGTCCAGAATCTGAAAAGTCTGCCTCATCATCGGTCAGGCCCAACAGCAACACAACTGCAGTGGCTACCCCAGTCGCATCTTTATCCTCCCACAGTCTCTCCTCCTCCTCCTCTCTGCCCCCTGCAGCTCAGAACTCGGTGCAGTCTCTAGAACAAAACATTGACAAAACCCGGATCCAGCAGCATCAGCCCTGTGTAACTAAACATGTGCTTGCTGCTGCCGGTGCCAGCCATCACAACTCCCTTCCTGTGGAAGAGCCTTGCATCTCTGCTGTCTCATTGGTAACAGACATGCCATGTTGCGCTATTGTGCCACCTGTCTCTCTGGATGTGAATGCTGTCGATAAAGGAGCAGCTAGTGGTTTGACCTCTTCTCAAACTAACCAGCCCAATCAGAAAACCAGTCCTACTGGAGAACTACCCCCTCAGCTGGCCTCCCAGCAGTCTGTGGTGCTGCAGCAACCATATGCCACGCCCATGCAGCCTGGAACAGTCACCTCCCAGCCCCAAAGTCCAGCACATCAGAGCTCGCAGGCGGCAAGCCACCAGCAGCCAGCGAGTGGGGGGCCAGGCGAGTCGGACAGTGAGGGACCACGGAGGGTGGAGTTTGCAGACCGCACCATCAAGACTTTAGACGAGAAGCTGAGAAACCTGTTGTACCAGGAGCATGCTCCCTCGCAGCCCTCCAGCAGTGCGTCTGACCCCCAGGCCTCCGGCACAGAGGGAGTCGGCTCACCTCCAGTCTCAGACGGCCAGAGCACGGAGGGAGCACCTTCAAAGAAGAAAGGGGATCCGCTGGTAAAAGTGTGTGTGTGTGTGTGTGCTTGTGAATTGATTTGAGTATTGGCTATTAAGAGAAAGACTAATACGGTGTTTAGAAAGAGGGTAGGGTAACAAAAAAACTGTAGCACCATAATTCATCGTAATCTCTTTCTCTGACATTATCATTTTGTGTGTGTGTGTTTCTTTGTGTGCATGCATGCTACTAAAAACAAATTAGAGTCTGACTCATTCAGACAAAACTGAGGTCAAGGGAGGACAATGGCTCGCCTCACCACACTGATCCAGCGCATGTAGCGCCACTTGCCACTATTCAAATGACTGCACCCTCCTACACACACACCCTTCTCTTTTTCTCTTTTAGCCTCAGATTCCTGAACGCACAGATGGCGTGGGTGCACTAAGTGACTCTGCAGTGGCAGGTAGGTAACATTATTTATGTTATGTCCATATCAAATTATAACTGCATGATAGTATTGAGTCAGCAAAAACCCTTCTTCCTTGTCCTTTAGCCACGAACAGGGTTTTGAACAGAAGAGACGGGACCACTGGCTCCAGTTCATATAGCTCTAAAAGCCGTTTTCAAGTAAGAATCCACTTTCAAAACCCTTAAAGGGGTAAATCTGCTCAATATAAATGTCCTTCGACCAAATTAAATTATACAACAGATCATGACTTATGCCATTGTTTGCCCTGGGTCCAGTTTGTGGCTTAAGCATTTCATTAGTTGATGATGTTTATGGACCATAATTTTGTTATGACCGTGGTCTTCTCTTCTCTTTCAGATCATCCCCACGCCACCGGATGTCATTTGTCGTTTAGAGAAAAGCAAGACTGGTTGCAGCACCTGCAGTTCCACAGCACCCTCTAGTGGTTCCGGTGGATCTCACGGGCAAACGCAGGGCCCAGGCAGGAAAGAGAAGGACTGCGTGGCTGTGGGAAGATCTAATGTGACAGCTGCAGCTGATTTTGAGAACGCAGGAACATCCAAACCCCACATTAGTAACCGTTACTCTGCCCCACCCAACTTCTACCAGGTCACCCCCACTTCCAGCCCTGATGTCACCCCACGCCATATCCCCCGGGCCCAGACCATGGACACTCCCACCCATCACAACTACCACCACTCCTCTCAGCTGTACTCTGACTCAGCAGACGAGGACAGCAGCAGCATAGCCCTTCCTCCAGCCCTCCCCGCTCCCCCAGCTCACGCCCCGTCTGAGCACAGTGGAAGCGACCTCATGAAGAGGGCAGTGGCCTTCCTGCGGCGCTCTGGCCGGAGCAAAAGTGAGCAGAGCTCTGATTCGCCGGGCAGACAACCTGTGGCAATGAATGGTCATGCCCCCTCGCCTTCTGCAGGACATGCCCACTCATCCTACATCAGCAGTGACAACGACTCTGAGTTTGAGGACGCAGATATGAGGAAAGAACTGCAGAAGCTGAGAGAAAAGTAAAGTAACGTGCATACAGATCCAACACATTTTTGCAGCTGTGGGTGAATGCATATGTGTGTATGTGTAGGTACGCCCCTCTGCATAGTCATCAGAAGTCTGCATGATTCACTCATTCTGTAAAAAAAATAAATGAAGTTGCAGTTGTAACGTGAACTTTCAAGCATTCAATCTTCCCAAGTTTGTGAACAGAACAAATCTGTGATGTGAAATTACTGAACCATGACTCGAGGCTTGACTTGGGCAGCAGAGAAATCCAAAAGTAATGATTTATAATAGCGTGAAAACGTGTTAGTAACTTGCTAAAATAGCCAATTATCAACAAGCAGACAGGCCATGCTAAAAGTATGGCATTCGTTTTTGGCAAAAGTAAGTGTGGTGCAGGTGTATTTTACTTTGCTAACATGATGCATCCAAATACAGTATGTGACTCATGTTTTGGCTGCTATTTCTGGCTGTCAGATGCAACTGTTACTGCTATTTTAATAACTGTAAACTAATGATTTTTATATTTTCTTAGAACTTTACAACACTTTCTTTTCCTTTGCACTGAGCTAATTAAAAGCTTCAGTGATGGTGTGTGTGTCCTGAGTATTTTCAGTGACATTAATGATCATGCAGAATTATTATACTGAAATAAAGACACTTAGTTAAAGAAAGGAGCTCTTTATTCCTGCAGGAATGGAACATCAAAACAGTGTCAAACGGTCTGTCGTGAAGTTCGAACAGTCTGCAATGAAGTTCAAAGTACAGAGAATACAAAAAGATTATATAGACACCCTAGTGACTGCACACTCTAATGACAGAGGCTTTAGTGTGGAATACATGGAGAGTAAATTACTGAGGGAATGCTTTTAAAAACGACAATGAAAAAGAGACGGTGAAATTGACTAGCAGTTAATTTCTGTCTCTTCTCTCCCTGTACCTTCTCACTAGACACATGAAGGAGATCTCTGAGCTGCAGGCGTTCCAGAGGGGTGAGATCGAGCATCTGTACACGGAGCTGGGCAAAATGTTGCCCCCCAATGTTGGCCTACTTCATGCTGCACCCCCCAATGGCCGCAGGCGCAGGGCCAGCAAACACAAGCTGAAGGCTGGAAAACTGCTAAACCCGATGGTGCAGCAGCTCAAAAACAATCTCAACACCTCCACAGAGAGGAAAGGTGTGTGGGTTTGGATGGTGGGGTGATAAGTGGTTTATGTGATGATTTGTGTGTATGGGAGAACATTTTCAGTCCGAAAGCAAACGAGTAGAAAATGCAAGAATGGCGGCAGGTTTAGAAAACCGTAGGCGTGTGTGATTCACTCTGACGCACAATTTATTTTTCTCTTTTCTTTCTCTTTTTTTTTTTTTTTTTTTTTTGCATCAAGGTGAGAGTGCTGCCAGCTCTTCAAGCTCCCCGACTAAAAGTTCAGTTCTGTCAGATGGCTCTGCCCACTCGAGTGGCAGCTCTAGCTCCAGCAACCATCCCGGTGCTGCCCCAGAGCAGGTCCACACCCAGCAACCCTGTTCCTTGAAGGGATCTTTCTCCTCGGACAACATCTACGCTGGACTACACGGTGATGGAATCGCCAACCAAGCTGGCCCGGGCCAAGGTACACATTAAAGGTTCATGTGCATGCTGGTGTGTGTGTGTGTGTGTGTGTGTGTGTGTGTGTGTGTGTGTGGATGGGACATGCTATCTACAAAACAGCCACAAGGGCTCAGGTAAATGCTTAACAGTGTTAATGTTGTGCAATACTGTCCATGAACAACATTTTGCAAGTAGAAGGATGAAGAGTCTCATCTCAAAGGATTACAGACACAAACACTCGTACTGTGTGTAGGACCACTCAAAATACTACATGTATAACATTTAAGTCTTATTTGTAAATGCACGAGGTATGAGTCGACTAGCATCTGTCAGATGGAGAAAAAGGAGTGGCACTTTTGTTCTAAACATAAATATGCACATTGTGTCCTGGTATATACATCTATAATAAAGTTTATTAAAATAGCACACAAAACCAGCATCACTCAGTGCTTTACAACAAAGACAAATGTAATTATGTAATATGGATGCACTAATGACTAACTTCAAATGACTATTTTTATATTTTATACTTTTTATAATTATTGTTAATAACTCATTATTGGATATAGAGCCAAGAGATAGTTATCTAAATGTTGCACTTTTTAAACATTATGATTAAATTCAACTTATCAAGTTAATATTCAGTTCATGTCACGCCACTAAAGAAAATAGGTGCACAAAACATCAAATAAAGAAAAAACATAGAAAATGATTCACAGTTAATCCGCTATAATCCACAGTATAAAGGATAATATGTTGGTAATAAATAATACTTAATAAATATGTCTCACTGTATTAACCAAGCCATGTTAAAACTGCAAGTTGGACAATTGCACAAAAATAGAGACGGATACATTTTAAGGCTAAAAGGTTGGTCACTGTACTCTTCAATAACACCTGCTGACAACTGACGGATAATAAAACATGGCTCTTTATGAGAAGGGAAATAATGTTTAGTGACCACAGTCTCCCACCTTTTGACTGTCTTATCAAAAATTGGTTGTCTTTTTGTTTGATCTAAGATGCAGTCAAAGTCTATTGTGTGTGTAACTGGCTGATTTCATGCTTTCAAATGTTGTGGTTCAAATGTATTTTGTTTTTAAATTACGCAAATATATTTTACACATTATTATTATTATTATTATTATTATTATTATTATTATCATTTTGATGCTATGTGTAATTTAAAACAAAAACAGTAGAGTTTTTTTTTTTTACTTTTATTTTTTAATTCTTGTATATTTTCTTATTTATGCTATGACAAAAGCACATTTGGGTACTGGTGCGAATTACTACAAGCTGTAAACACTTTTATCTGACAATCAAATAAGCAATAATAAATTAATAGACAAACCAAAAAGTAATATCTTGGTCAAAACCCAAGCATACAACCACAAAACCCTTTCCTGATAGTTTCCCGGCTCCTCTAATAACATTATTATTATTATTATTATTATTTATTTTATTTTTAGTAATTATTATTATTATTAGTTATTATATTGTTTTTATTTTAGTAATTATTATTATTGTTTTTTATTTTTTAGTAATTATTATTATTATTGTTTTTTATTTTTAGTAATTATTATTATTATTGTTTTTTATTTTTAGTAATTATTATTATTAGTTATTATTGGGTGAAATTTCTCATGAATCTCCACATGAAATAGTGGGATCCTGCATACGTGCACTCCTTCTTATTATCCTTTGCTGGTGCTTTTGATGGTGGGGTTTCTCATCCCAGTCTCTGTACACTTTTACAAAGTGTCTCTCTTGTTTCTTCTCTTCTTCCCTGTTATATTAATTTTTACAGGCTGGACGGTTTACCACCAAACGTCAGAGAGAGTCACCTATAAATCTAGTAGCAAACCACGCACTAGATTCCTCAGTGGACCTGTGTCTCTGTCCATCTGTTTGTATTTGTTCTTTTCTATTTCCCCTCACTCATTTCCATCTTCTCTTTATTTAACCCGCCTCTCTCTTTTATCAACCTTTTTTTATTTAAAAATGTATCTGTAATATAGTGGATCTTCTATTTTACCCTCCTCACAGGCCTCCTCACCTGACATACATCACCCATTTTCTATTCCTCTCACTTGCCCCACCCCCCCCGCCCCCTCCCTCAATGACTTTAAAGCTTGTGTTCTGGATGACATATTTCTTCTCACCGCCAGAGGATATCCCTCATATGCACATGTGATGTTGGTATTCAAAACTCAACTGATTCTAGCTAACGAAGGCACACAACACCAGAATCAAAGGCTTGTGCAGCCAGGAAATGTTTCCTTTTCATCTTCAAGCAATCCATTAAGCAGGTCACATTTCTGTGTAGCCTGTGTTTGAGCTCATGCCTTTGCTGGAAACCCCTTCACCTGTTACTGCTGTTAGACATTGTAATTGGTGCGGAAGTGTTTGTGGACACTTTGTTTGTGGCACTTAAAGGGAGTTAATGGCGCTTGTAGTTCCCAGTTGCATTTGTCACTTCCTGGAAAGAGCTCGTGCTCAAACTACGGCTTCCATTTCTAAAGTCTGTGCCTTCTTAGTGGTCAAAGTTCTGCATCAGCTTTTATTTAAAACCCTACTGCAGGACTACTGGATTTGAAATGTCTGGACTCCTGATAGGAGAGGATAAAATCTGTGACCTGTGACACTTCCCAAAGAGCCTCATATTGATCAGGGTGTTATTGTGACAGCATTAGGCAGTATGTGAATTTGATTAAAGCCACTGTGTAGAATTGAAAACCTTTTTTAAAATCTATTTTCTTAGCAGAAACGTTCCACATGTTTGTGCAGGTATTTAGATTTAAACCTGTCTTATGCATGTAAGCATAAGAGTCTATGCTTCATTAAATCAGTAGCCTTTCTACATTGATTGTTTGAAATGCTGTTCGTGTATACATGTTCAGTGTTGTCCTTTAGCTAGTTGTAGTAGCAAACATTTGCTTTGTTGTACATGTGTGCACTTACACGGTGTAAACAGGGCCTTGTGTTATCCTGTAACAGCGGCCATCTTACTGTAACACTCAGTCAGAAACACTTCCTCATAAAGATGTTGATCCTCCAGGTGGGAAGCACCGTCTCTGGTGATCACAAAGACTCAAGTAGACATGGGTCCTGGAACATCTGTGAATTTGAGGGAAACTAATATTTTTTCTTACAAGCATATAAATGTTAGTTATTTGATACTTTGTTTACTTAACGTTATTAAATGGGCTTAGCTCCTCTGTCTCCCCACAGATGCGTTATTGTTTCACCTGCCTTCAGAACGTGCGACGGTCAGGTGCTAGTTCTCATTCAAAACATTCCTTGCGTTGTATCAGTAATTAACCGTGATCCGTGTCTCAAACTATACCGTGTTGGGTCCATGAGTTTGAGGTAATTGGGCCTGGAAAGTCCTTTAAAAGTCCTTGAATTTCATGTCTAAGGAGGTGTGGGAAGTAACTGGCTCTATAAATTCTGAATGACCGCAAAGAGTCTGGACACCTGTTCAGTTTCTTGGCATGAAGATTGAAAAGGAAACATTTCTAGACTGTGTGTGTGTGTGTGTGTGTGTGTGTGTGTGTGTGTGTGTGTGTGTGTGTGTGTGTGTGTGTGTGTGTGTGTGTGTGTGTGTGTGTGTGTGTGGCCTCCAAGTAACTTGGATGTTATAGGTATTTTATCTGTACGCAATCGTCCACAATTTACAGAATCACTGTTACATTCATAACCATTCATTTGTGGTTATAATGCCCCCCCCCCCCCCCCCCCCCCCCCCCCCATATCATACAAATGCTTTGTGCAGTGCTTCTGGCTTAAACAAAAAAACAGACCCCACAAGCGCACTGGGGGTAGTTCTCTCCAAACATGGGCCTGAGGTCAGATCTAAAACGAGACAGTGGGCCCGTTTATACAAGTGTCTGTGTACATGTGTGAGAGAGAATGCCAAAGCCTTTTATACCCTATTTATTTTTATTTATTTTTTTATCCATCCACTGTTAATTTTGATTGTATAACATCTCCCAAGTCAAGGCACTTTGCCCAAGTCGGCAATCCTCTATATACTAACACAGAGAACCCCCCCCCCCCCCAGCCCTTCCCTGATAGGCAGGGCCCTTTGCTGTGGTAGAGGACAGCTCTGTCCCTCATGTTTGGACGGAGAGGACGTGCATGGTGCAGGCGCCAGGCAGGGCACTGATGGAGACTTGCTCCGCCATATGAAGGGCTGTATCATCAATATTACTTTTTTTTCCCCCCCCCCTTTCCACGTCTCCTGAGTTACCTGCATGTTGCTGACTCTGACGAGTTCCAGCTAGTATCTGTGTGCTCTCTCAGTTTGAAGTTTTATTTATTTTGGTTTACACGTTTGTTTCACAGGCCTTCTCACATCGACAAAGGGATCAGAATCCAGTCTTCCTTTCGTAGAAAACACTATATTATGGTTATTATGGTCCCGCCCTCCCCTACCAACTAATGGACCAAGAATTCATATTGAATCTTACCAAGAAATAAATCCAAATGGAAGTTCCTCTTTATTTGTAAAGATGATTAAGATGATAGTGAGACTTCTGCCCAACACAACATGTTGCTAATAATGCAGAAGTATTTAACACCCAACATCACAAACCAAGGCTAGGTGTGCCCTCTCTTTCTTAAGCTGGTCAGGACACTTTTTAATAGTCACCTTTTCATATAATTGCCCATTTTAAAGAGAACACGTAGGCTCTTTGTTCCAGTCTTCCTCACTTTTAAACCCCTTGTCCTCCTTTTCCCTCTTTCTCTCTCCCCAATTGTTTTGATAGCTGAATGTGCTTTTGAAGCAGCTTGTCCACATACTTGTGGTGTGCAGTGTGTCCTGGCCTAACTGTTTCTGTCTTGTGCTGTTTTACCTTTTTATAGGGTCCACTCTGAAACGACTATGTCTAGGCAAAGAGCGCAGTAGTAGTAACTATCTCATTTACTTTCTTACTCTCTGTCTTTCTTACTCTGTCCTCACTATTTTAGTCCTTATGTTTGTATGTGCACTTTATTTTCATTTTCATTTTGTTTCGGCACTTTGGAAATGTTGCAGTTGTTTGTTGAAGATGTGGGTACTCTACAGATTGTTGTTTTTCATTCACGTTTGTTGTTGTTGTTTTGCATGGCGGTGTCGATGTCTTGATTGCTCAATTTTTGTCATTGCTATATCAAACATTTCATCTGTCTATAGTTACTCAAGAAAGTCATTCATGTTGCAATCCTTTGGCTGCTATGTTGGCAAAAATATGTAACGGTATATAAGTTGTTTACACATTTACTCTGGCCTCAACAAAAGCATTAGGACTATTCTTAAAGTTGGCTTTCATTAAGGCGATATTATAGGTTTATTGTGTCCAAAGATTACGTGCTTTAAATTACGCCATACAGCAGCCAATTGATTTGACTGTCAATTAATTTTTTAATGGCCATATTTTTAAGACGTTTTGTGTCTTTTCAGGGTCTTCCCACAACGCCACCACAGCTCAGACAGCCTCCAGTCAGACTCAGCCGTCACTCACCTCAGCCACACCCTCACCCTCTCCCCAGCCAATCACACAGCTCGCTCAGGTCCAGACCAACAACAGCAACAACAAAAGAGGCACGTTCACCGATGATCTTCACAAATTGGTAGACGACTGGACCAAGGAGACTGTTGCGGCAGCCAATCAACCGCGCCCCTCCCTTAACCAGATCAAACAGCAGAGACGCCAGCAAGACCTGGAGGGCAGAGCGCCACCCATGGGAGCAGCTGCACAAGAGGTACTCGAAATGGAGATGTGCACTCAGGGATAGATGGTGAAGGATCAGTTGTACTTTGATCTCTGACATTTGAGGCGGTCTATGCACTACTTTGTACAACAACTCCCTTTTGTTTCAGATGAAATGCCATGTTGGTCCCCGCAAGTTCCAGCTGCCTCTTTCCTGCCCCCTGACTGCTGCTTTATGCCCTGGTATGCCCACAAACCTAGCTCCCAACTCAGCAATGCTCCCTCCTGGGTACCTTTTGCCAGCAGGCTCCTATGGCAGGATGGCTCCTGGTCCTCTTTACCCCCAGCAGTGGTCTGGCATGCCAAGTCCCGTAGGGTCCGTGGGTCCTGTAGGCCTGCTTGGTGCTGCAAGAGTGATGCCCTATGCCACAATGGCAAACCAAGGGATCCAAGCCTACCCTCCGGTCATGCACGAGCCCGAGAATGGCCACTGTCCGAAAACCACTAGAACTACCTAATCTGCTAACTCGCATTTGTTCATGTGTACGGGCACGATTGTCCAACTCCACTGCATTCTGGTTCATCAGAGCCACACCTGTACATAATCTGATTGTAAATAACATGACGCAAGTGTTGATATTCTTTATACAACACCTATATCTGTAGTTACTTTGTGAGTGTGAGTGTACGTATGTGTGTGCTATACAGTATGTGTGTCTGAATACCTAATGCTTTTTTGGCTTTGGTTTTGACTAAACTCGGCCATACAAGACAATTTGTCTGCAGTCACAAAAAAAAAACATACATCACTTTATTCTTTATTACTGCAGTTCTCCCGTTGATTTTTGCCTTTCTCTGTGTTACGTACACGTTAAACACTACATTGGAATCCAAATACCAGTGGTTTGAGATACAGTAACATGACAGTATTTATGATGGAGATATTTGAAGGAATGTAGTGCCTTGAACATTGATTTATAGATTATTCTTTCTTCTGTGAAACGAAGCATGTCTGTATCCAAGTTATTTTATTTGATGGTAGCTTGAGTGCAGTCTTTTTTTTCTTTTTATGCATTAAAGACACTTTTTCTTTTTGGTTTACATATGAATGCCCTTGTAGAACTGCACTATTAACACAGTATATGCTCTTATTTAAAATAATAAAATCATGTTTTAACCCTTGTTTACTTTCCACCCCTGTGACAGATGGAATGCCATAGTGGTGAGATGTACCGTTGCCTTGCAGAAACAAATGGTTAATGTACGACTGATGAGAAGGAAATAAAATTACGCCAGCAGCCAAATCCACTCTTTCAGGTCAAATGGTTCAGTTGGACACAGCCTCTTTTTGATAGGACAACTGATGCGTTGGATAGCACAAGAGTTGGCAGTGCTGTAGCCTTGTGCTCCGAGGAAAGGCGGTGTCCAGAGCCATATTTACTGTACATAGTTCTTTCTACAGTATATGCCTCTGGTAGTGTTCTGATGAGAATGTAGCAATTAATATGTGAAGGCTTGAGGCTAAAAAGTGCAATTTAACCCCTCCACAAAGCTTTGATCGTGGCCTTGCCACAAGCCTTATCTCTGATGTGTGCAGAAGGAGCAAGCTGAAAAATATGAACAAAGTTACAAATCACAAAGCGACCGACAAGAAGTTACCTGGCAAATTATGAACATTACAAGCCAACACTGCTAAATGTTCTTTCAAATTGGGCTATCCTATTACTCCGCATACACTACGTGAAACGTTTTGTGCAATCGCCAGATAAGTCTGATGTTTTTAAATTATTTAATGTTTAAAGCTTGTTTTTTTTTGGTGCTGCTATCGTCTGAGGTGATTCCACTGTACAGTTCAGCATATTATTCACATAAGATGGTACTTCAAATAAAAAAAAAAACCACCTCAAATTAACTAATGAGATGCTCACAAAGCAGTGTTATTGCCTTGTTGAAATTGTGATGTGATGTGTTTATTTCCCTTTTTTTTCAGTAATATATTGCAAAATTCAAATGATACTTGATGCGGGAGATTTGCACAACATATAGTCTCCTTTTAATTCCAACCTATGGTAAAGAGTTTCCTACACTGTATATGTATAGTGGGTTTCACCGCCTGTACTTTTTTTTATCACTGACAAGCATGGCCAACTTTTCATGTTCCACAAAGCAAAGATAAACAATAAAGCTACAATGGTTGAATATTTCATATCTCCACAACACATTTGAAAGGTTTCAGCACCCCAATTCTGCCAAGCTGTGAATTGTACAGTTTTCTTGTAGTTTATATTTGTTTGGATTATTTAGAGGTTGTGGTGGAGGGGTTGCTTTGATGTAAATGATTCCATCAATTCGGATTGAATTGGACTTTTATAGGATATTATGCAGAGTCTTCTGCTTTGGTGAAATACTTCCAGTAGTAAGAGATTTCTGTTCTCTGTCACTTGTATCTGGTTTTGTTCCACCTCCTTCGCTGCTAACTCATGGAGAGCAGAGGAAGGATTTAACTATTGTTGGCATATTCATTTGGATGCAGTGATCAAACGGAGGAGCAGAGAAGAAAAGAGGAGGAGGTGAAGAAGGAGGAACAGTCCTGACTCTTCCTACTCTGCTCATCTCACTTCTCTCTGTACAACATTGCCCCCTAGTGAATATGCTCGATTATCAAAGGCTTGTATTCAAACTGTGGGATTGCCTCTGCCTGCTGTATGTCCCACTGCATTACCCCACCCTACCCTGCTGCACTCTAATCACAGACAATGTTGAGAGCGAGAAATAAATATTATTTTGTGCTTGATGGTATGTTTCATTGTTTTTTTTTTCATTTTAATTTCTAGAGGCTATAATTATATTAAAATGATGTTACAGTTATGTAGCAAGGAGTTAAAATAAACACTTAGGATACAGCAAATTAATACAGTACTTACACTATTTATTAAATCATAGAGGATATTCAAGTGTTTATATACTTATTTGAAAGTGTGACGCGCACTCAGATTTTCACCTAGTCCTGCAGACATTTGAAACAAAGCGACAGATTCGCGACATTCAACACGAAATAAACCGTGGGAAAGTATTGGTCTAGTAGAAATAAAAAATAAATGATTATATAAACTCTCCGAACAGAATATCATTTATATTGTTGTGAAATCTAGGTTAAAACATGTATACAGGCTCTATTTTAATACAAAACCCGAAAAATAGACCCTGCTTTGTGTGGCGAATGTGTCAGCCCGCGTCTACGGCGTAACGTTACAGCAACGGTTACCTCTTTTGTTCAACCGAGTTCCTGAATTATTCCCAACACAATGAAATGATCGGGATATTATATTGTTTTATAAACACGTTTCACTGCACCTACGCGTCCTGTGAATCTCATCTGGGATTATCTAATGAATTAAAATCGATCTGCAACCCGTCCGATCTGGTGTGGGGTTTCCGAAGCACGCAGTCTTGAGGAACGTGGAGTAGTAAGTGTTTATAACGTTAGATCTGTAGCGTTAAACGGTTGAAGGCTGGGTTTTGTGTGAAAATAAGGTGACATTTTGACAATAAAGGGTAATTATAGTTGTAATATTTGTGTCAATTTGACTATTCCATTTTAACCCAATGTACCCTGGAAACCCGAAGTAACTAGTAAAGCCCTGATGCATAATAAGCTTGGCTATTTTCCTCGTATCGCACAACATTTCAGAGCTATTTCGCAACACAGAATGAGAATTAATTGGTTGATCTACCTTTTAGCTATTTCATTAAACAACAGACCTGAACCCATACGCTGTAGTGGTGTTGTAACCTCATGAAATCAGATGTTATACTGTCATTTTGCTGCTCAGTATTGGGGATACACAGGGTGAGGTCATTGTGGAGGGAAACACTGTAGAAGGTTGAATGGTCATCTAAGTTAGTAAGACTACAGTGTATCTAACTTTAAACACTTGAGTATTATTTCTCATTAATTATATGAAAAAATATTCTGCAACCTTTAAGTAACACCCCTCTTTGTGCAGCTAACGTCAGCCCTGTGAATGCAGCTACAATTTTAACCTACTTAACGTTAACGTTACTGAGCTGAATGAAGCACTGAGGGTCGATTAAGATGAACAATTAACGGAAACAAGTAATAGCTTCTCTGTAACGTTCACTCGTGAGTAGTAACTAAGCTCATTTCTATGTAGCTATGCTGTTTGGAGAGTGAACTGGTGTTGTTGTTTGCTAGCTGCTGTTAGCTTGCTGGGCTAAAGGTTTCATTGTTTGAGGAGAAAGCATCAGCAAAATGCTAAAGCTAACGTTAGCTGGATTAGAAAGTAGTGTTTAGTTTTGGGATTATCAAATTGTCCTGTGCACTGTTGTTTTATCCAGAAGTTATGTGTTGTAAACAAACTTGAATTTACTGTCAACTAGCATTACTGTTACGCCGTCTGTTTCACTGCATGTCAACCGGACATAAGTGCAGTTAGCAAGGAACAGAAACAAAAATATTGACCTAAACGGCACCTGTTACTGGGTAACCAAACATAACAATTTGTTTCCTACGGGAGTGAGGGGCATGGTCACGTGACTGCACCATAACAGGTGCACAATGTGCATGCACGTCAAGAATGGGGTCTCTTAACTGCTTCAATTCAGTGACAGTAGCTACTATCTAACTAATGTATTGTAATTAAATCTCTGGAATTGATCCTCCCATGGTTCTCCTTTTGTGTTCCTCTCTTTCAGATGTAAACTTGAACAGCATCTGTCCCAGCAGTGGCTGTTGGCACAATGGGGCTGGACTTTGATGTAAAGACGTTCTGTCACAATCTGCGGGCCACCAAGCCCCCTTATGAGTGCCCTGTGGAGACTTGCCGTAAGGTCTACAAGAGCTACAGTGGCATTGAGTATCACCTGTACCACTATGACCATGACAACCCAACTCCTGCACAGGCTGTGCCCCAGAAGAAGAGAAAGGGACGTCCTCCCCGTGCTTCATTGGCCGGGTCAGGGGATACGGACGATGGTGGAGGTAATGGCGGTGGAGGACTGGGCCACGGGGGGAACACACCGGGTAGCCCCAACCAGTCAGACCACTCTCACTCCCCGGGCAGAGAAACAATGACCTATGCCCAAGCACAGCGCATGGTGGAGCTGGACTTTCAAGGACGCATCCACCGCATTAGCATCTTTGAGAACATTGACGTGGTGTCAGAGGAAGACAGTGATGCGGAGGATGCTCCACCATCTGGCACAGGTGGTAGTGGCGGAGGGGTGTGTAACGGTAGCGATGGTGGCGCTGGAGGCAGCGAGGTAGGAGGTAGTGGTAAGGATCGGCCAGATATCCCGTCCTCTAATGGGGGCAAATCCACCCCAAAGTCTGGGAAGCATAAGAGTAAAGAAAAGAAGAAGGACGGCTCATCTCATCATCACAGCGCTCAGTCCGGCCCTGCAGTCAAGCTCCCAGAGGCGGTGTTCAGAGAGCTGGACCAAGAGAGACCTGAAGCCCCTCCTCGACCGTCGTCTTACTACAGGTCTGCATTGAGAATTGTAATCGTGTTCATTAATAATTACGTAGCAGGTAGAGGAATTAGAAAGCAGAATTATTGTTTAAAGTACTTGGCAGGGGATTTAAAGATGATGGCAGACACATTGTAATGTATAGAGGTATTGTTTAATACAGAAATATAGTGAGTCAAGCATTATTTGAAGCACACATTTACAGTGAAGTTTTTGCCAAACCTATACTCTCAATTAATTACACATTTACTACTAATGTACTACTATGTAATAATACAAACACGTTTTCCTCTTCTTTCCCACTCTGGTGTCCAGGTACATTGACAAGTCTGTGGAGGAGCTGGATGAAGAGGTAGAGTATGACATTGATGAGGAAGACTACATTTGGCTCGACATCATGAACGACAAGCGGCGGCGTGACGGAGTGACTCCCATTCCTCAGGAGGTCTTTGAGTATCTCATGGACCGCTTAGAGAAGGAGTCTTATTTTGAGAGCCACAACAAGGTACGTGAACTTGGATGCTGCGGGAAAATAACATTTTAACACTAAAACATATAGAATGTGTCTCTGATCTCGCCTTATCCTCTTTTCCCTCAGGCTGACCCCAGCACCCTAATCGATGAAGATGCTGTCTGCTGCATCTGTAACGATGGAGAATGTCAGAACAGCAACGTGATCCTGTTCTGCGACATGTGTAACCTGGCCGTGCACCAAGAGTGCTACGGTGTTCCCTACATCCCAGAGGGCCAGTGGTTGTGTCGTCGCTGCTTGCAGTCGCCGAGTAGAGCTGTGGATTGTGCTCTCTGTCCAAACAAGGGAGGCGCTTTCAAACAGACTGACGATGCACGCTGGGCACATGTAGTGTGTGCCCTCTGGATTCCAGAGGTAAATCCACACGCCACTCGATCAGAACTACATAATGTTGCAGATAATGAGGTGCTTGGCATTTCCCGTGTTCAACTGTGGTGCACACAGCTTTCGGTATTCGTCTGTTTCCTTCAGAATAAAAGTTGCTTTAATTTTCTGCAGTGGTGGCATAAGGACTTGAGACTTGATGCTTAAACAGTCCAGGACTGTGAGGATGATTTATGTAGTGCACGTATATGGATGCTTGCTTAGCTTGTTTAGTCAGATGTTAAGGTGGTTGATAAACAGCACCAGATGCATACATTATAGAATGAAATACAAATAAAATACCCAGATGAATTGCAGGGCTCAGTCAGCCTGTTTTCTCGTTATCCTATCCCTTTTTAATAAAGGGAATTTTGCTGTCTATCCTCAGGTCTGCTTTGCCAACACGGTCTTTCTGGAGCCGATCGACAGTATTGAGCACATTCCTCCTGCACGCTGGAAGCTCACCTGCTACATCTGCAAGCAGCGGGGTTCAGGCGCCTGCATCCAGTGTCACAAAGCAAACTGTTACACAGCCTTCCACGTCACCTGTGCCCAGCAGGCGGGCCTCTATATGAAAATGGAGCCTGTCAGAGAGACTGGGGCCAACGGCACCTCTTTCAGCGTCCGCAAGACGGCTTACTGTGACATCCACACGCCCCCAGGATCAGCGCGACCTTTGGGAGGAGTAGGTGGCGCCAGCATGGGTTCGTCCCACAGTGAAGGAGAGCTGGAGGAGGATGACGAACCCAGCATTTGCCATGATGATGACTCCAAGGGCTGGAGCTCTGAGCGAGCCAAGAGGGCGAAGGCCAAGTCCAGGCTGAAGATGAAAAGAGCGAGGAAGATCTTAGCTGAGAGGAGAGCTGCTGCGCCAGTAGTGTCTGTGCCCTGCATACCTCCCCATAGGTACGGACACACTACATGTTTTACCTGTACTGTATGTGCTCCACGTGCCTGTATGTGGATCAGCGGTTTGACCAGTTTGCCGTTCTGGAAATCAACCATACCTCCTGGAACAGTCGAGACTTTCCCCGTAACAATGAAGGAAGTTTTACATTTGTAATATGGGAGTACAAGAGATAAAGTAGTGTTTGTTTCTCTGCAGGCTGAGCAAAATCACCAGTAACTTGACGGTACCCAGGAAGAGCCAGTTCATGCAGCGACTTCACAGCTACTGGACCCTGAAGAGGCAAAGTCGTAACGGCGTACCTCTGCTGCGCCGGCTACAAACCCACCTGCAGTCCCAACGACATATAGAGCCACTCCCACCCGAACCTCCAACACAACTCTCCCCTGTGACTTGTGAAATTGTAAATAAAATTCATCTACACATTTTCTATTTTATTTGTATTTGTCTCATTCAGTTGTCTAATATTGTTTGTGGGTTTGTGCGTGTTGGTGTTGCAGAGGGACAGCGACGAGAAACAATCGGCTCTAAAGGAGCAGCTGAAGGCATGGCAGAGACTGAGACACGACCTGGAGAGAGCCCGGCTACTGGTGGAGCTCATACGCAAGAGGGAAAAACTCAAAAGGGAGACGGTGAGACACAAAAGACCTTTTCATTACTGTCACTTACAGATATTAAAACCCTAACGCTAGCAATAACACACTGTTTTCTGTTGTACGCAAGTCATCTCTTTGGATTAGACTTAGAATAAAACACTCAATAATTAGGTCCAAGTCAAATATTCCTGTGCACATACAGAGTTATTGCTCCGCAGATTTCTCTATGTTTATTATCAGTCAGCAGGTGCACATTGGGAAAAACTTGTGTCTGTGTTTTAGATCAAAGTGCAGCAGATGGCGCTGGAGATGCAGCTGACTCCTTTCCTGGTGCTGTTGAGGAGCACGTTGGAGCAGTTACAGGAAAGAGACATTAACAACTTTTTCACTGAGCCTGTACCGCTGGCAGAGGTAAATACACACATTCACACACACTCATAGGTTTGCATATTCCCTGTCGTTGTGTGTCATTTTTGAAAATCTGATCACATTGCCACATTTATATTTGTGTTCTCCCTTTAATTCAATTAGTATATAATGTATGTTGAATTATTTATCACATCTTTCTTCTTTATCTATTTGCATTTTATACATAACTACATTTATAATAACCATATTATGAACAAACTATTTATTTGTTGAAAAAGCTGAGCCACTATCTTTGATAAAACTCTTTCATAACATATGTTTAGGGGTGCTTGCCAAAATACTTTGTGTTCATGCAGGAAATAGGGCTGCACTATATATATCTTTTAGTTCTGGACGTCAAACATGCAGGATAAACACATCGCATTGCAGGGACTCATTTCTTGAGTTAGTTGAAAGAAAGTATGAGTAAATATCTGCCCTTTTTAAAATGTAAGTATCATTCCTTTTTTTGGTTTTGGTGCCGTTTGTGTTCATTTTTAATTCAACAAGCAATTTGTTGTATTTAATCATTATACTGAAAGCAGCAGCGATATCGTGCAGCCCCAGTAGAAAACCAATATCAGCTGTTATGTCGGCCATTATCTGATGTTATAAGCAGCATCGTTCAGGATTTAATCCTGACCTGTTGATGTTTGCTCTGACTTCTGCACACTGACATCTGCACTGAAATGTCCCCGTACTTATGCAAGAGCCTGATCTCTGCTCTCTACTATCCAGGTGCCAGACTACCTGGACCACATCGACACACCGATGGACTTCCAGACCATGTGGAACTTGCTGGAGTCCCATCGCTACCTCACTTTTGAGGCCTTTGAGTCTGACTTTGGCCTCATCGTCAACAACTGCCTCAAGTACAACGCCAAGGACACAGTCTTCTACCGCGCCGCCCTGCGGCTCAGAGAGATGGGCGGGTCCGTCATAAGAACCGCCAGGCGCCACGCCGAAAGGATAGGCTTTGACTATGAGGCTGGCATACACCTCCCCCGAGAGCCGAGCCCAGACAGTCAGCGTGACCAAGACAGAGACAGAGACAGAGAGAGGGAACGGGAACGAGAGCGGGAACGAGAACGGGAACGAGAACGGGAGCGAGACAGAGACCGAGACAGAGACCGAGACAGAGACCGAGACAGAGACCGAGACCGAGACCGAGACCGAGACAGAGATAGAGATAGAGAACGAGACAGAGATCGAGAACGAGAACGAGAACGAGAACGAGAACGAGACCGGCCATTGTCGTCTAATGAAGATGGTAAGTGAGCCTTTTCTGCTTTGGTTGAGAGGTTAATGGTAACCAAATCTTTTTTCTCAAGCACCAAAGTAAAAAAATAGGGGAGAGGCAAAATATTTGAAATGTTCTGTTGCAAAGAGAACTTATAGGTCGTCCAACCACATATGTATGCTTCATATTGGTGCTTTGGTTAGTTTGTTCTTTCCTTTCAGTGGTTGAGTGTCAGTTACAATACATTCTTTGTCATGAGTGTTTGAACAGTATTAGACACATATGGAGTAAGATGCTTTACATTCATTGAATTCAGTTGCTAAAAATATCACACACTGTTGTTTTGTATGAACTGGTTTTGTTCCTACTTCTCTGGTTTAAAACCAACCTGTATAAATCTTTGTTACTTTAGATTGTTGAGCTCATTTTAGCGACCATTATCCATTCAAAGCCTCACATTAAGTTTGATGAATCTTGCAGACATGCTGCATTTGGTACAGCTTATACCAAAATGACAAACATTAGCATAATGTTGTCAGATGTCTGGTCGCATACTAATTCTACCAAACATCCACAAAGGAAACAGCCCACATCCCTCCTTTTTAAAAAAAAATATATTTCCAGTAATATTTGATTATCTTCATAATGATGAACTGAAGGTGTTTACCAGCCATTCTCTTCCTGCCTCTCACAGAGGTGCTCCTGCCAGAGAACAGGCGACGGCTGCCACTGGAAGAGCAGCTGCATTACCTGGAGGTGCGTCTCGATGAGGTCAGCTCGGGGAAGCACAGCATTGGTCAGTCTCGCAGAGCCAAAGCTCTGAGAAAGGAGATCAGTGTCACAAAGAGGAAGCTCGCGCACCAGCGGGAGGGGGGCTCTGGTATGGGGGGTCGGGAGTCTGTGGGAGGAGACCGGGGTCCTTCCCTGCCCCATCACCCATCCTCTTCAGGACACCACGATGAAGGGGGGGAAAGCAGCAGCCAGGAGATTGGTGGAAAAGGTGTGTCTAGGGAGATGTAATATATCATTAAAAGAATACTTCACCCACAAAAGGACTTTCATTTATCCAGTTTGTAAAGTTTTCTCCATCGTGATTGACATACAAATGGTCATTTTGTGGGTGACGTGTTCCTTTTTAGTGTGCATGAAAATGGCTATTAAAGTAACATGATAAACATTTGCTCGCATTTTAACCTATAAACCTCTCTCCTCCTCAAGATATGAGTGTGTCCTCATCTGCCCTGGCTCCAGAGGTGGGCCGTCGGACGTCTGTCCTCTTCTCCAAGAAGAACCAAAAAATGGCTGGACCCCCCAAAAGGCCGGGACGCCCCCCCAAGAACCGGGACGCTGGCTACGCTGCGGGGTTGAGCCAAAGCCCCATCGGTCCCCCTCAGCTGCCCCTGCTGTCGCCGAGCAGGCCGAGGAAAAGGCCCCGCAGCCCCCGCAGCAGCTCCAGCTCTGACAGCGACAGTGACAACGACGACCTGCTGCCAGGTACAGTAGACGAATGCATAATAAATGTTAACGTACAATTTTGAAGACACACACGCACACACACACACACACACACACACACACACACACACTCACTTCACTCTCTCGTTTCCTCAGGTTTGCCAAGTAACGGTTTCAATGGAGGAAACCAGCCAGTAACGGAGAGCTTCCGTGTGTACAGAAGTGATTCTCGTCTCCCTCGTTCCAGCTCAGACTCTGAGTCTACGACCAGCAGCAGCAGCAGTGCAGCTTCTGACAGGACCAGGTGATTAGTGCACAAACATTAGCTCGTTGTTTTTGCTTTTACAGCACAGATGTACAAGTATGGGTTACTCCTACAGCACTCCCATCCGCCCGGTTATAAATAACATAAATGCCAGCAGCTGTTTTAAGTAAAAAGCTCAGATGAACCCGCAGACAAAGTTAGCTAGTTACTTATTATTAGGTGAAACATTTACCATACCAGGTTCATAAGGTGTCATCTTTGTCTGTCTCTGTAAGCCTGTTGAGCAATTCTTCTAACTCCAAAAGGCCAAACAAATGATTAATGCAGCTTTAAAAGAGCAGTTAGACATTTTGCTAAATACTTTCCTAATTATAATTTGCTCTCCAGTGACTTCCTGGAGTCTTGTCACCACTTTGATGTAACCAGCCAGCCAGCGGGGACTCCAGGAAGTCACCGCACCAAGAAACAGTTCCAGCATGTAAAACTGCAACCTGTCGTTTTTACTTTATTATTAATAATTATAATACATTTTATTTATAGAGCACTTTTAAAAGGTACTCAAACGCTTATCATTATTGTTTATATACGGATTAAGAAACCAAGATACAGTGTGTTAATTATTAAGCTTTTGAGGTGCTGTTAGGCTTCTTTTTTTTACTTTGAAGTGTGCCAGGCCAGCTGTGCTTCCTGATGTCTTTTATAAGAAGTTTAGATAGTTGATTCTGTTACTGCATTGCATATTCCTCCCCTCAAATGTTTTCATAAACATATTGTAGTGTACTGTTTAGCTGTAAAATGAGAAAGTTTGCGCCGGGCGGTGCTTTGTTTTGACTCGACTGTCTGGAATTATGGCAGCCAGGTCACAAACATTCTCCTTTTACAGCTAAACAGCACACTAACATCTTGTAGCAACTACTAAGGCGTGGTCGGCCTGTATTTTGTGTTGTTAACGTCAGTAATTGAAGACATCTTTGACCAGTCGGATTGTAAAGACTTTGTATTGAAGTTATATGGATCTTTATAGTCCTGTCTCTCTGCTCTCTCAGTACGACCCCGTCGAAGCAGGGCAGAGGGAAGGCGTCGTTCTCTCGCTCCGCCTTCCAGGAGGACAGCAGCGAGGAGACGTCGGGCACTGAAAATGATTCCTACTCAGTCGGAGGATCGCGGCCCGTTTCGCATTGTAAGCGCACATTATTAATTATTACAATTCTTTTCATTTGTTTTGTGTAGACGGTGAGTATACTCGAGTGTGTAACCAATCTGATAAGATTGCAGACGTCTTTTATTAGATCTGACATAATGTCGCTCAGTTTCCCGACAACCAGTGGAAAGATTATGTAACATGATGTTGAGACTAACTCAGACTTTTGTACTAATCAAAAATGATCTAAATAACTTAAAGGCTGTTCTGCGACTTATAGTGTATTTTACATTTGCATGGGGGCCAATTAAAAAATATATATATAATAATGAAATGAAATGCAGTAACCCTTTCAATTCATGATATTCTTTCTTTTTCTTTGTCTTTTTACCTTGTGTTGGGACAACAATCCATGCCAGGAAAGATATACCATCCCGTTAAATCCACCAAAAAAGATCCGAAGGATAGGACAGAATGTTTGCTTATGGAACAAAGCATTCAAACAGAACCACATGACTGACGAGATATTATATTATGCACTGACAGGACAAGACTACTTATTAGCTTGTCTGTGGTTGATGTTGCAATAGTTTGCTGTAAAAACAAAAAATAGGTCTACTTGAACTAAAAGCTGAGAATCAGTCATTTAAGAGCAGCGTAGGTGCACAGAAAACACTTTAAACAGTAGACATAGGCACACCAGCTGCTGTAGTTCTTTTATACCACAGGGAGGAAAAGCAGATAAAGAGATCAAATGGCGACCAAGAGCGTTCGTTTAAGACACACGACCCAGCACTCACCAAGTCTCGTTGGAGCTGGATCTTTCAGAACCAGCCCAACTACAGAAACAGATTCATAGTGCAATGCTCTTCTGACACCTTTTAAAAGGAAAGGGATGCATCTTGTAATAAACACTGAGAACAGTGAGATTAAAGACAAAACCATTATATAGCTAGAGGTGAGGTTGCACAGCGGTGATTGTCTTCCTGTTCCTGTGTACTTAAACCTCAGTGGTGCGGGGTCGTGCAAAGTCAGGATGCTGGATGACTTCTGATGATTATTCTTCTCTTGAAGCTTTGGATCTGGTGTGGGCCAAGTGCAGAGGCTATCCTTCTTATCCTGCTCTGGTGAGAAACAAGTGGACACTGCAAATGGCATAGACCAAGTCAGGACATTCTGCAGGTAAAGGACTGGATGTCTAACCCTCTTCTTGCCACTGTTTGCGTGCAGATAATTGACCCGAAGATGCCCAGGGAGGGAGTGTTCCACCGGGGAGTCCCGATCCCTGTCCCCCCTTTGGATGTGCTGAAACTAGGGGAGCAAATGACCCAGGAGGCCAGGGAGCACCTGTTCCTGGTCCTCTTCTTTGACAACAAGAGAACTTGGTCAGTGCTTTATTTTTTCTCTCCCCAAAATGATTTGCTTTGAAATGAATGAGTACAGTAAAACACAAGACGCAAGCTAAGTAGGCTTCTGTTGTTACTGGATGTCTGTGTGTGTGCACACACGCGTAACTCTGTGGCAGGAGTTCAGAGGAAACTCTTTGTACCGAATCGACAGAACGTTTAGCAGAAATAGGGCAAATGTGGTATTTCACACTAGGAGGGAAAAAGCGAGGCGTATTTTAGGTCAGGGCGTGCTGTGCTAGCTTTTAATTTTTGAAGAAAAACAAAATGTGTGAGAAACATGATGACAACAGCAAGTGTGACTTAGAGCGCATTCAGGAGGGGAACTGCTTTCAGGTCCTTCACAGTTACAGAGCCAGGAACCTATTTATTCACCTCATCTCACATATGACATACATGACTCGGCTTGTAATGCCTTGTTTTGTGTGAGCTTTTTGTTGCATTGTAAACTAAATGTACTGTACCTCTGTTTGATTGGATGTATATTTGTGTGTATCCAGGCAGTGGCTGCCGCGCTCTAAGCTGGTGCCGCTTGGCGTGGACCAGGAGCTGGACAAGGAGAAAATGCTGGAGGGCAGGAAATCTAACATCCGCAAGTCAGTGCAGGTGGCCTACCACCGAGCCATGCAGCATCGCAGCAAGGTGCAGGGAGACCCCAGCAGCGAGACCAGTGACAGTGACTGAAAACGCGTGCACGCACACACACACACACACACACACCTTATGTGTTGTTATGTTATGTCCGTGCAGGTGTTGTGGAGTATACATTTCTCTATCGAGAGCCCAGCCCTCCATCACAGAACACAAGAAACCGTGCCAGTAGCACAGAGTGGGGAGAAAGACATCCACTACATTGGCCCCAAGACACACACACACACACACACACACACACACACACACACACACACACACACATATCATGCACACTAAGCCGTATTTAATCTGACGTGTAAAATATTGTATTTAAGAGATTTGAGAAAAAATGGAATTAATAATAATAATAATAATGATGATGGAAAAATATGCTATGTTCAGAATCGCCAGTCAAAAAATATTCCTTGCATTATGGTCGATATGTTTAATAACAAATGGTTTACAGACAGAACACGGTGTTACACTATGATACAGAAACAAGTGTCCCTGTTATTCTTACACGTGTAGTTTTACATTTGAACAGGGGAATGCATGTAGTGTAATGCACACATCGGGGGGGTATGGCTGCGAATGCCATCGCCCACGTCACATGTTCACATCCACTGCCCACCCCTCAAAAAAAACAAAAAACCAACAGGCCTGGTGCTAGTGTCCAGTCATTTGCCAATGGAGCACAAAGAGAGACTGTTGCAGCCGGAACCACGGTTCATCGTGGGGGAAACCAACAATAATGTTATTTATTCTGCTTACTCCTTAACAAGGTCCACAAGCTCGTTTTATATCATGGACCACTTCTAATCACTCCTGCTACACAAGACATCATTGTGTGGTCCTTTTTTTTCCGTCTGTCACTCTGTGTTCATCATGTTTTTACGGTTTTGTTAGCGTACGTCTGTCACACAGGCCGCTGGTCAATGAATAATGAGGACTAAACTGAAACACATGATCGCCTCACTGTCTGTCTTAGTCTCAGGCTGATGGCTTTAGAACTTTTATATATACAGATTGCATAAAGATAGAAGTTTAATAAAAATAATTGAGTTTTTTAAACTTGTGGGTTGTGTTGTGGTCACTGTGTGTCTGCATCTGAGAACGGACTCTTCCCTGCCCGATCCCATTACATCTCATCAAGGATTGTCATAAGTGCTTCTCAAGATGTATTACGCTGCATCTTTCTGATACTAATTTACATTTACTGACCAAACACTTCAGGTGACATCAATGAACATGACCAGTCAGGTGTTATGTGTCATTAAGAGGATTGTCTACGCTTCAAGGACAATAGTGGCCTTAAACCCTCAAGTTAACTAAGTAAACGCTGTAAGTGTCCCCATCAGCTGAAGCTCTGCCCTCTTGTAAGTAGACAACTTCTCTGAGGTTAGATAATGTAGCGTTTTTTGCATTGTGCAGTCATTTATGGTTGAAAGCCCAGACTTACTGCACACAGGTTCTACTGGTCCAACAACCTTTTCAAAAACACACAGGTACCATTCATGTGCCTGTCTTTTTTTTTTTTTTGCAGAGGGTGCCAGATAAACCTTGTGTATTGTGTGAATGTCTCTAATTCCCAGATGGTAAGACAGTGGTTTGGTTGTGAATTATACCTGAGTTATTTAATAAAAAGTACTTAAACAGAGGGAAGGGCCTGAAAAGATCACAAAATGACATCAACCATGTCACTGCATTTTACAATATGATACTTTATGACTACATTATACTATCACTTGCCTGTGATGACAATCCATGTGAAGTTCCTAACCCCAACCCCAACCCAGAGTTTTTCATCAATCATTTCCGCTGGCGATAAAGATCCCCCACCCAACTGGAGCACCCACTCGCCGCGATCACGATGTCTTCAGATTGAAATCAAAAGGAGAGCCCTCTGAGTAAAGATGCCTTGTTTCCTGCCTTTAGCGAGGCTCAGCATGAGTGGAAACTGATAAGCATCAGACAGCGGTTTCAACAGAACACACTTACACGGGAGCCTGTGACCTTATGGTGTGGAAACCGGTTATAATCTACACAAGCCCTGATTTAGCTTCCTGTTCTACAAACATCTGCTGTGCACACACACTGATGCATGGGCTTTCTGTGTTTGTGTTTAGTGTGGTAATAATAAGGATGCATTTAATGGATGATATAAGCCACAAACCAGATCATTTAGGTGAAACCTCTAAACCAGAGCTTTTATGTGCTCGTATTATTATGATCATGTCGATCTGCTCTAGGCAGATTGACAGCTGGGCCGTACTATTTCCAGTTTTAAATAATTGATTTAACTGGACTACAAGCGATGTTTGATGACTGGTAAATGTTCTTGTATCCCTCCACTGACTTGTGTTTTAACGTTCTCACATGGTGTAGGTTTTATTCACAATACTGACTCCCTTTACAGGTGTACTTATACAATCAATTTAAACTCCACACAGGGCATTTACCTCATTATGCAACTTCTACAACCTATTGGCTGCACCAATAAAGATTTAGGTATCATATTAAAAGGGCTGAAAACATGTATTTTGTATTAAAAAATAAATAGGTTTAACTGGACACAAGCGATGTTTGATGACCTGGTTAAATGTTCTTGTATTCCCTCCCACTGCTTGTGTTTTAACGTTCTCACATGGTTGTAGGTTTTTTTATTCACAATACTGACTCCTCTTTACAGGTGTACTATACAATCAATTTAAACTCCACACAGGGCATTTACCTCATTATGCAACTTCTACAACCTATTGGCTGCCACCAATAAAGATTTAGGTATCATATTAAAAGGGCTGAAAACATGTATTTTGTATTAAAAAATAAATAGGCCTACATAATATTGACAATTGAGACTTTTTATAGGCACTATGAAGAGGCATTTATGAAGGTAGGAGGTGTCTGGGTATGTGTGTGTGTGTGTGTGTGTGTGTGTGTGTGTGTGTGTGTGTGTGTGTGTGTGTGTGTGAGAGAGAGAGAGAGAGAGAGAGAGATCTTTAAAGCACTTCACCATCACTTCCTGGCAGCTGATGGGCTTACGGGCAAGGGGAGGTATTATCCAAAAAAAGAAAGAAAATCATATTTCACGTGAGACCTGCGATGCTTATACAGGTTCCTCAGGGAGTATCATTTCCTGTTGGGACCTCATGAAGGTAAAACTGGGCTTGGATTCCAAGCTGTCCTTTCTCCTCCTGCTGTCTGCTCTGCGGCTGTGATGAGTGGCTGCGATTATTCATGCGTAATGATTATTTTTTTAACTCACGCCCTGAAGGATAAGTAATCACTTAGCCGGACCTGACAACTTAGAAAAACAAGCAGGCTGCTACTTGTGGTATCTGATGAACTGATGGGAGATTAAGCTCTTATAAACAAACACCAGCCACATGGACCAGAGGAAAAACTCCGTCTTCGCGAGGGCACAAAATCCTGACTTATTTATTTGATAAGATTTGACTTAATTATGCCAACATTTCTGATTTTAAATGTTTAAAAGTCGTTTCGACACCGCGCTGGTGTTTATTGCCGTCCTGGTGTCTCCACTGCTGCTACAATGCACCACAACAACCTGTCAGGTGAGTTTAACATTGATTATAGTGTTACATGCGTGGTGGGTCAATGGGCAACTCCATATGCTGTTTTGTGAATGCTTTATTTTGCTCACACTTTTATGTCTCTCTCTTGAAGAAGGATAAAGGAGGAAATGTAAATGGTACGTGTTGTTACTGGTATCTCATCACATTAAAGCTCCTAACATTATATCTGTGGTGACTCCATGTGGAAGCCACATGTACTAATGCTCTTCACTTGTCTGTACAGATGTGGTTGAGGGACACTGCCCTGTGAAACTGACCTCAGCCACCTCCAGGGAGCCTGGGGGGCATTACTCAGAATGTGTCACTGTCCGTGTCTGGATAAAGGCTGATGGTAGGGGGTCAAACATTAGATGCAAAGTCTATTTTGTTATCCCGATCGTGCAAATGTCCTCATCTCTAAAGCTGTCATTGTCGCATGTGTGAACATGTCACACTGTTTTCTTCCAGACTTCTGTAAGGCCCCGGTGATTGAAATTCTCTCAACCATTAGAGAAATAATTAGACCTACCATGAAAAAAATCCCCAAAAAGGTTTGAGTCTTTGCACCTGCTGCAAACTCTGCACACATGTAAAATGTCATTATGAGCATAAAGTTCATACCAGTGTAGGAGGAACACAAAGGTATCATGTCTCTTTCTACATTCTCTCTTTCTTAGTGCAAGAATAAAAGAAAACCGGGTGAAAAACATGTGCACTGTGGCACACCGCCACAGAGCGATGCCAGTTCTGCTCTGGTAAGATAACATTTCCAGTTTTAGGCTCAAACATATTGTTTTGGGGATCATTCTGAAGATGGCGTATTTAAAAAAAAAATCTTTTTTTCAGTGGGAGCTGGTACACGATTGTGTCAATGCTAAAGCAACAAGTGTTGTCACTGCATCCTACATCACAACATCAACACGCTGCAGCGTTAGTTACACGGTACCAGGTAATGTACTCTTTGGCTGTTTTTACTGAGCTTGGAAAATGTAGTTTCTCTCATTGTGCACCTGCAACCGGAGCGACATGCTAAAGCTTCCCTCACTTTTATCCTTAGGGCAATTTAAATGTTCAATTCCATCCTGATTCACTTCCAGCTGTGTTGTTTTAGTTGATTCATTTGCTTTACATTTGAATTGCTTAATGTATTTTTAAGATTTGATCATTTTATTAATTTGGCTTTTTATTATTTTTATCGCCATTCTCATCTCAGTTTTTTATTTGTGTTTCTTTCCTTTCTTCTACAGTTGATATTCCTTTGCTTTTTTAAATACATGATATATAGATATAGATAGAGAGATGGATGGATGGATGGATACTTTATTGATCCCGAGGGACATTTAGGCATCCAGTAGCTTAAAATACATATGACATTATGTCATCTGTCATTTTCTCATTTCATGTAATGATGATGATGATGATGATGATGATGGTGGTGGAAAGCACTGTCTGACATATCTGTAAAATGTTACTCAGTCCCCTCAGATGAGGATAGATGTGTACCACAATAACTTTGTTTTGATTTGCGTGCCCTTCGTCTAAGAAGACAAGTGGACCCAAACCATCTGCATTTTTTATGTTTCTCATCTTTAATCGTTTTTCCTTCAGTGCGTTACACTTCTGTATGTTTTGACCTGTCAGCACTTGTGATTATATCCTGTAGCTATTTGTTTTGTGTGTGACTCAGATCCTATACCAGACTTTGATCTGTCTGTGAACCAGTCTTCTAAATCCTTCTCTGTTACCGTGGAGCCCGGAGACAAAGTTCAAGTCAGATGGTGTTACCAACAAGATGTAGGGTACTGCATCGGTGGGGCACTTTCCCCCGAAATTACTGTAAGTATCAGAGGCACATTTATCTGCATGCGTGTACTTTCGTTTGTACGCACTTAAGAAAGTAAGCAAGGTTGAATGTTCTTTTCAGATTGCTCCATCTGGGTCTCGATCAGCTCTTCTTAACATCCCTTACGTGCTGCCCTGTGTGTGTGTGCAGGTACTTTTTTAGTTACATATAATGTTTATTCAGGCAAAGTCATTATTTTATCAAATCAGTCTGTTTTTCATATCTGTACGTGTCTCGTCTGCGTTGACAGGTATATTATGCCCGTATCGATTCCAGGCGACATACAAAGTGTCCACTTCAAAATAAGAGCCTCGCAGGTGAGTGTGACGATGATTCATGTCAGAGTCAGATTGAAACTAAAAACATCTAGTAGGGAATTTTTGTTTTCTAATTGATGACGCCGATGCTCCATCTGTGACTCAGAAATACAAAAAAAGCACATTTTCACACTTTCATGTATCATTCATGTTTACCATAACCGCATCCTTGGATAAACCACTGTCGGGCACCTTGTTGTCAACAGAGTTGTAAACACCTGCGTCCACATTGCCTCTACAGATGTCAGAGATGTTTGGCTCTCCTCTCAAGTCACATTGTATGAGTCAAGTTTGGAGTGGAGCTCCGAGTGTCCTGCCAGTGACCTGAAGATCTCTGCCTCCCTCTGCTGGAGGCAACACGAACACCTCTGCACACCTGTGCTAAACTTCACACTGGAGGAGAAGGAAGAACGGCCAAACCTGGTACGTTTTGCTTGACTTCTGATGGTATTGGTTATACATTTGTGATTGAAATAAATAAAGCTTACTCAAAAACCCACGGTGTCTCCTTAACAGATATATGACACATCTGCAGTGGACAAACACCCTCAGATGTGTGTGCAGGTGAGAATGAGCCAAATATGCTTGCATTGAAATATGTCCAGTTGCCTACCTTCTTAGTTGTAGAGTCACATATTTGTGTTTATTTTTGCAGTTTTCTCTAGAAGGCAGCCATAACATCTCTTGCCCCTTCCAGGCTGGTGAGTCAAACGGGAAAAAAATCATTTATTTTGCTTACATCTGCAATGAGTCTCAATTTATCTGTCTGTTTCTCTGTCTCTTCTCTCCCCAGATATGTCTTCGTGGGAGGTGTATATCGGACTGAGCAGGCAGAGTGTGTTTTTGTATCTCTCCTCTTTTGTTCCTGCAAAGTTCTCAGCTCAACTGTGTGTCCTCGATAAGAGGGGATGTACACCCATGGGGCAGGTCCTACTCAGTGACAATGGTAAGCATACAGTGTGTGTGTGTGTGTGTGTGTCAGAGAGAAGTAGAGCGAGAGAAAGCTGGTAATTTAATGTTAATGTGAGCACATTGAGACTCTTCCTATCCTTTTTACAGGAAGGTAATACTACTAAGACAAGGCTTAATGTGCCGCTTCACTTTCTTGCTGAGAAGCCATGTGTGCAGGTAAAGTCAAGTACACGGCCGGTAAAGTTGTTTCTGTACAGGATGCCTTTTATCTCTTCTCACTCTTTCAATCTGCTTCACTGCAGGTGTGGCAGTCAAATCCTGTTCTTCACGGAAGAAGAATTCTGTGCCCGGACTGTGAGTGTACTCAAGTCTACCGTAGCATACGCTCATGCATCAGTTTATGAATGCATGAATGAGCACAACTCTTGTAGAGTAAACAAACACGCCTTTTCTCTTTCTGCAGACACACACGACCGACGTGGCATGTATGCTGTGGCAGCTTTGGTATTAGTGGTTGTTGTTGCTTTACTGGGAATTTTCATCCACCGTTTCACCAAGAGCAGAGCTGCAGGTTGGTTCAACTGCCTCTGTGTCTTCAGATTTCAAACCATTTTGAATTCCACTATTGTATTGCCTCAATTAAAGTGTTTGGTGCCGTATGGTAAATGTCTTAAAGGAAGAATAGAAATTGAGCCAACAAATAATACAGACTATCTTTATTTCCTCCCTTGTCATTTCCCATGTCTCCAGGTTGGCTCTGTATCCAGGAGCCAGTGTTGCTGGTGTGCTCATCAGAGCAGTCAGCCCACATCTCTGCTGTGTGTGCATTAGCCTCAATCCTGCAGGGGGAGCTAAGTGCCGCAGTGCACATGGCTTTGTGTTCCCAAAGCTCACAAACTGGGACTGGGACTGGAGTGGCAGATCTGGGTCCACTTCCCTGGCTGTACGGGCAGTGGGAAGCCTGTGCTTAAGGCTCAAGGAAAAGTGCTGATTATTTGGAGTCCTGAAGCCACGGAGGCCTATGAGAACTGGAGAGAGGAGAGGGCAAACGTGGATGAAAGTGAGAGAAAAATGAGAGATTACAGTAAAGCAGAGGCTGAAATCAAGGTGGAAGAGGATTCGAAACTGAATGAAAGAAGACTGGTAAATTGCAAAAAAGAGAAAGCTGCAGGAAAAAAACATGTCAACTTATGTGACGATAAAGACTGGTGCACCCAGAGGGAGCCCTCCACTGTGATAGCGCCAGTGTTTAAGGCTGCTCTGGCCTGCCTTGAGGGGGCGCTGCAGGAGTGCAAAGGTCAAGGAGTGGTCCTTGTCTACTTCCAGGGCTTTTGCCACAGCAGGGACATCCCAAAGGCCTTCAGAGGTGTCCCTCGGTTCTGCTTACCGCAGGATTTCAGTGGTTTGACACAGGAGCTGGGAGGGAGGAGAAGAGAGACACAAACTGGTAACTTCAGGTGGCACTGCTTGCCCAGACTCTTGTCTAAAGTGCTTTCAATATGGCTTGCACGGCAGCTATCCCAAAGACTACAAACACTGCTGCCTCAGACGCAAGGAAAGAAAAAGCAATGGCCCAGTGCCACATCGTCACGCAACATGATGTCAGATAAGACTCAGAGCAAGCTCAAGTTGCCACTGGCAGCCAACATGGTAAGGCCAGGAACTGTACAAGAGCACGAGCCTCTCCACGTGTCGCCATGGTGAGCAGAGAAACTTTAATCTCAGGTTTCACATGTCTGTCGGGAACAGGCTATTGTTCTGCTGGAAACATGAAACGTATACATGAGACACAGATTGGCGTTCCACTGCGAACTCTTCAGAGCCAATCACTCCGTAAAAACTTTTTATTACTTGAAAGCATCATGGGAAACATGCCACCAATTGTTTTGTATATTAAGAAGAGGTAAATACTGCGTCCTGCCTCCTGCATTTAGCCTCTAACAGAAGCTCTTTATGTTGCTTTTCTGACTGAAGCCATAGTGAACACCTGTCTTAGCTGCTGTATGCAAATATGCTAACCAGTATGAAAAAATGTTTGCAAATTCACTTTCTTCTTGATTGTATTTAATGTTTGAAAGTGTTGTAACAGCACAGGTGACAAAGGTTATAACTGCAGAATACAGCTTGCAAATGGGCACATTGAGCCAAAGCGGTCCCAGGGTCTCCGGTGTTGGACACAGGGCAGCAGATGTAAAGATGAAGTGATTTCCATTGAACCGTACAGCTCGACCATTTGGCAGTTAATTCATGTAGTCATGTACTACAACTATTGCCTTTCGTATATGAGACCTATTGTTAAATATGTGCACTCGTACTACCTCATAATTCAGCAAACATTCGATCGCTACTTGCAGAAATATTTGTTCAACACTGTTTGCATCAGAACAGTTATAATAAAAAAGGCTTTTAAGATACATAAAAGACTATTCATGTATAATTACTGAAATGACCTTTGTTGACACAGAATGACAGTGGCAGAACTGCTTTTAGCATTCAGTGTGTGCCAAAAACATTGACAAAACTCCAGTTGTGTTATGCTGACTCAACTCACCTGCTTGACAGGGTTAGTAAGGAAGTGAATTGTCGATTACAGAACTACACACTACTGCCAAAACAAGTATATCTCGTAAATATTCATGTCAGGGGAGCATTTTTCTCTGATGTGGACACTAAACTCAGCCAGATGTATATCACACAAAGTAACACAACTTGGGTAAGTGAACACAAGAATAGTCATAAGATGAAGAAAAAGGAACTATTTTACAATATCAAATTGAATCATAGGTATAAATGATTTGGATCAGTCGTCTGCATATTTCATTAAACTTATTTTTTTTTCTTTTTACAAAATAAACCAAAACACTGAGAACAAGGAATCTCGTGATTTTACTTTATCTGACACATTTATAATCTTACATTACAAATGAATTTCGTACTCCGAATTCCAGCTGAATGACAAGTTACCTCCATCCCCACACCTCCTGAGCAGGTGGAGCTGCGACACGCCCAACTGCCGAGCTGTCAATCATTAGGAAGGTAGCTGTTTGACAAGCTACGATCACTGGTTTATCCGATGAAATGTCACTGCTGGGACATCGGGCTCTCTTTATGGTTGTGTTTCGGATGAGGGGAGTCTAGCGGTGGAGCAGGAGACCCGCGCTCTCAGTGAAATGGCTCTCACGCTCCTTCGGGTGCCACGTGCTTCTCTCCCGTTGCTGTCACTGCTGCTCTTCTGGCTCTTCATGTCCGTAAGAGCGCTGGAGATGATTGACCAAGACGCACCTGAACTCAGCTGTAGCCAGGTAACAAGTCACAATGACAGCATTTACATGTGCACGTGCATTTTGACCAACAAAGAATTTTCTGAAACCATTTTGTTTTAGATAAGTCTACAAGGTTTGTATCGCAGTACCACAGGTAGCGAAACCAGGATAAAGTCTTATCTAGGTTCATAGAAGCAGGATATGATGTTTACATGCGGTACAGATAACAGATACAGATTATTGTATACATGTATTATGTTGGCCTACTTGGTAGTTAATTTATATAGCCTATTTAACGCCTTATTATAATATACAGGCTCTTTTCTTTCATAATATAAATATTTATAGTACAAGACAGCAGCCAAATTAAATTATAGGTTGTTTATAATTTAATTGATGTAATTTCACTTTATAAATATTACTTGGATTATGCTTAATTAAGTTTGTGTACCATCTTTCCTTTATTATTATTATTATTATTATTATTATTATTATTATTATTACTGTTTATAGAGAGAGAGAGAGACACAGAGAGAGAGAGAGAGAGAGACAGAGAGACAGAGAGAGGGAGAGAGACAGAGAGAGACAGAGAGAGAGAGAGGCAGAGAGAGACAGAGAGACAGAGACAGAGAGAGACAGAGAGAGACAGAGACAGAGAGAGACAGAGAGACAGAGACAGAGAGAGACAGAGAGAGACAGAGACAGAGAGAGACAGAGAGAGAGAGAGGCAGAGAGAGACAGAGAGACAGAGACAGAGAGAGACAGAGAGACAGAGAGACAGAGACAGAGAGAGAGACAGACAGAGAGACAGAGAGACAGAGACAGAGAGAGACAGAGACAGAGAGAGAGACAGAGAGACAGAGACAGAGAGAGACAGAGACAGAGAGACAGAGACAGAGAGACAGAGACAGAGACAGAGAGAGACAGAGAGACAGAGAGACAGAGACAGAGAGAGAGACAGAGACAGAGACAGAGAGAGAGACAGAGAGAGACAGAGAGAGAGACAGAGAGAGAGAGATCAGAGTTTAATGTCCATTACTTATTTACTATTGTGCCTGAGTGTGACATCTTACTCCACTGATCCATTTACGAGGAGAGTTGCTGTAGCTTGAATTTAGCTTGAAGTTTTGTTCCAGAGAAGTAAATCAACAAGAGAGAACATTGATATATATATATATATATATATATATATATATATATATCACATCCACATAAAAGCACATGTGAAGTAGAAGTACAGGACTGTCTCAGAAAATTAGAATATTGTGATAAAGTTCTTTATTTTCTGTAATGCAATTAAAAAAACAAAAATGTCATGCATTCTGGATTCAAATCAACTGAAATATTGCAAGCCTTTTATTATTTTAATATTGCTGATTATGGCTTACAGCTTAAGAAAACTCAAAAATCCTATCTCAAAAAATTAGAATAGTTCCTCAGACCAAGTAAAAAAAAAAGATTTATAACAGCAAAACAAAATCAAACATTTGAAAATGTCCATTAATGCACTCAGTACTTGGTTGGGAATCCTTTTGCACGGATTACTGCATCAATGCGGCGTGGCATGGAGGCAATCAGCCTGTGGCATTGCTGAGGTGTTATGGATGCCCAGGATGCTTCAATAGCAGGCCTTTAGCTCATTAGCATTGTTGGGTCTGGTGTCTTTCAGCTTCTTCTTCACAATACCCCACATATTCTCTATGGGGTTCAGGTCAGGGGAATTGGCAGGCCAATCGAGGACAGTAATGCCATGGTCAGTACACCAGTTACTGGTGGTTTTGGCACTGTGGGCAGGTGCCAGATCATGCTGGAAAATGAATTCCTCATCTCCATAGAGCTTTTCAGCAGACGGAAGCATGTAGTGCTCTAAAATCTCTTGGTACACAGCTGCATTTACTCTGGGCTTGATGAAACACAGTGGACCAACACCAGCAGCTGACATGGCTCCCCAAACCATCGCTGACTGTGGGAACTTCACACTGGATTTCAAGCAACTTGGATTTTGCTCCTCTCCAGCCTTTCTCCAGACTCTGGCGCCTTGACTTCCAAATGAAATACAAAACTTGCTTTCGTCTGAAAAGAGGACTTTGGACCACTCTGCAACTGTCCAGTGCTTCTTTTCCATAGCCCAAGTCAGACGCTTCTTCCGTTGTCTTGAGTTCAGAAGTGGCTTGACCATGGGAATACGGCTATTGTAGCCCATTTCCCGGACACGTCTGTGAACAGTGGCTTTTGATACCTGGACTCCAGCTTCAGTCCACTGTCTTTGAAGCTCCCCCAAATTCTGGAAGCGACTCTTCGTCACAATGCTGTTAAGGCTGCGGTCATCTCTCTTGGTTGTGCAGCGTTTCCTGCCACATTTCCCCCTTCCAACAGACTTTTTGTGGATGTGCTTTGAAACTGCACTCTGTGAACAGCTTGCTCTTTGAGACATTTCTTTTTGTGTCTTACCCTCCTGATGGAGGGTGTCAATGATGGTCCTCTGGACAGCAGTCAGATCAGCAGTCTTCCCCATACTTGTGATTTAGTTTACTGAACCAAGCTGAGTGTTTTTCAAGGCTCAGGAAACCCTTGCAGGTGTTTCGAGTTAATTAGACGATTCAAGTGATTCGTTGAACACCCTACTAGTATACTTTTTCATGATATTCTAATATTTAGAGATAGGATATTTGAGTTTTCTTAAGCTGTATGCCATAATCAGCAATATTAAAATAATAAAAGGCTTGCAATATTTCAGTTGATTTGTAATGAATCCAGAATGTATGACATTTTTGTTTTTTTAATTGCATTACAGAAAATAAAGAACTTTATCACAATATTCTAATTTTCTGAGACAGTCCTGTATATAGTAGCATAACACTGAAACACTGAAGTACATTTTGACATGTGAAAATGGAAAAATCACAGGCATAAATAATCAAATTAATGATGCTTCAATTAATACTTGATTTTTAGAGTCCTGGTATCGTGCATGCTGGTCCACTGTCACCCTGTCATGGCTTATTGAGACACTTGAATAGAACAGAGCCATTGTTAATGTTATTAGTAACATAAGTCACAATGTGTGCTGTGAAAATGGACTGTTGATTAGTACAACTTTACTTACTTATGTAATGTACATATAGTATTTATGGCACTCTCTGGATCTCTACTGGGAATGGAGCATCAGTCCCTCATTTAGTGTTTTAATAATGGTCGTGTAGCGATGTCTAACACTAAAACTGACGTTACTGTTCATATTAAAACACTGCACTATACACATTTCTATTGCCCTTTTTAATTTGTCTGTATTTTCTATTCTTTGTATACAACTTTGAAATGAAAATATATTGCAGTCTAATGGTAGTGGTCGTGCTGCTTTTACTAACGGATCAGAATACCTCTTTTACCATTGTTGACACCTTCGCTACTACAAGTGTTTCATCTGTTGGTACAACCTTTCTGTCTTCAGGGTTTGACTGACTGCAACGTGAGCTCAGGTAAGGGCTCGATCAACACAAGTGCATCTCTTATCACAATAAAACTCTCACTGTTTGTCTAAAGCAGAAACGCTCTTCTCTCCACAGCCTTTCCGTTCTCGTATGCTCTGCCCGATCGAGAGGATGCAGTGGATGTTACAGATTTTATTCTTAAAGGAATTATGTGCTATTCAGCCGCAGACTGTAAACCTTGCCTGCAAATCATCATCACAGTCCAAGGTAGCTCTGACATAAATCTTTTGACTTTGACATTGACAGTCAGCTTATCACTTATCACTCACAATGAATGCTGTTGTTGGCACATTGTCAAGTCCTTCCTTGACTGGCTGTTTCCTTCATTGTTATCATAGTCGACATTGTTTTCTCCACCGTTGCAGAAGTGGATAATGAGAAGAAGGTTCCCAAGGACTCGGGTGACAACAATGATGAAGAGGAGTTCTTTACCATGAATCCAACGGCAGAAGGAAGTGGTCAATCTGTGTTTCCTGAGCCAAGAGGTATAGAACCATAAGCTCGACCCGACACACGCACAAAGTCACACACATTGTATTCTAAAGATTAACTTGTGCATACTTTCTCCATTCTAATCAGTTTCTTCTTCTTCTTCTTCTTCTTCTTCTTCTTCTTCTTCTTCTTCTTCTTCTTCTTCTTCTCTTCTTCTTCTTCTTCTTCTTCTTCTTCTTCTTCTTCTTCTTCTTCTTCTTCTTCTTCTTCTTCTTCTTCTCCTCCTCTACTCTCTGTGTTACAGCTTTGGTGAATGTGTGTGTCAGCTCTCCAGGCTCCATGGATTTTTGCAGGACACTCCAGTTTAAACCAAGCTCCTCCGGTTTAGACCAAGCTTCTTCTCTCCGGCCCACACATAAGGTAGATCATATTGGACAGCTGCGAGGGAATCACTTAAGTGCTTAAGTAAAATGTTGAGGAACCTTTCTCCATTCCAGTACTAATATCCATTTTATGTTACTTTAAACTTGGCAGATATACTAACTAGTTGCTTTACAGATTGACATTTTATATAATAAAAACAATAGAGCACATTGTTAAGATTAAATAAAGTAGTAGTTTGCGGTTCTACCAGAAAAAGATTTCACCTCTAAACTTCTCAGATGGCTTAATCTCTGTTATTATTTATTATTTATTTCACAGAAAAAGCAAAGATTAAAGTGAAAAATGGAATACAGATTTATGTAAGATAACTTAAGAGGGGACGACCCCTAGATTGGGAACCAGTGCACAAAACAATCCAACTAAAATAGAAAAAACTCTCCAACTTCACCAGTAAAAACACTTAAAGTTGCTTACAGTACTTCTGCACCTTTAAGTAGGATTTTGAATGTACTTGTAATGGACTAATTCTACATTGTTGTATTGGTGCTTTTACTTAAGTAAAGGATCTGAATACTTCTTCCACCACCACTCTCACTGTCATGTACTTATTGAATAGCTCAAAGGCTCCAAAATATTTGTCTTTTAGTGTTTTTGTTGTTACTAAGCGATTGAAATACTTAAAGTTTATAACATGTATATATATATATATTTCCTGCAAATGCAGCTGGTGTTGACAGAGAAAAAAGTGACGTCTGGCAATCCCGTTGTGGTCCAAGTCTATCCAGATTCAAAGGGACAAAACAGTAAAAATATGATCCTCGATGTAGAAGAAGGTGAGGTTATGTGCTGTGATGTAAGCAAAGACGCGCTGAATTCCAGACAACTAATGTCACTGAACGCACACTCCTCACTCTCTCTTTCAGTTTGCTCCATGGACCTAGAGGAGACTGTAAATAAATGTGACGGTAAGATATGTTGTAAAATATAAAATAATCTTCGTCACCATTTCTAGAGCAAAATGCTTTCAAAGTGGGTCTCCGTAGGGGGGGGAGGCTCAGTAAATGGAAGTGAACAAATATTACATTCTCATACGATCTCATAGAAAAGCCTAAATGTGTGTGAATTTCTAATCCAAACGAATCAATGCCTGACATACCCTTTTAATTTTTTATCTGGGTCCGCCTACAGTTATGTTAAACGGCAATATTTGTCTATCTTGGCTCAATTGTTGATCGTTTATTTGGAAATTGAGCGAAACTAAGCATGTAAAAGCAAGGGTAGTTTCACAATCTCTATGTAAACACTAATCTAGTCTAACGTGTATTGAGTCTACTGACAAGCATGCGGATGGATGTGCCAACTAAAGTGTTCTAACTCAATGATGAACTTGATGATTAATGTCTTAGCTCCCAGACTCCTACCTGTGACAGATCATCAGAGAAATGTCGTCCTCCTCCAATGGAAAAACGCCAACTGCACCAAGGAGCTCATGGTTTTGAATGTTAACTCTGGAGAGATTCTTGTGTGGGTCAGTCAATGCTAAACTTCCCACATCAATCTGCTCTATTAGTGACACAATCAATAATGTTTGAGGATATCTCTTTAACTTTTCTTTGTAACCTTTTGCAGCCCAAAGGCGAGACAGAAATGGTCCTTCCGTCAAACCTTGTTGTACCATGCCAGTGCTTCCAGGTAGCTGACATGTTAAATGTATCTGGCAAGAAAAAGTGAGCTACAAACATTCTTTTTGGAAATACATTTTTGTTTCTATAAAACCTTTCTTTACAGGTATGGTGGAAGGGAAACACGTTTCGAAATGAATACTGCCCTTTTGAAAACCAACAAGGTAAAGGGTGTTCCAGATTACTCTTACATGAGATATATTTGAATGTTAAATGATCTCACAGCATAGCAATGTTTCTTTTTTCAGATGCGCGAGAAAGAATGCAGAACAATGTGTCTGTGTCTGTGCAGGAGTATCAGATAAGGGAGGGTGGCAGAGGGCTGAGCTGGAATGTGACTGCCCCCTGCAGACTGAACGCAGAGGTGAGGCTGTGCAAGAAAGACCTGGCAGGAAGCCCGTGTGAAGAAGTGACGGGCTCCACACAGAAACTGCACAATCATACTGTCTGGACTTCAACACGCAGTGGACGTTGGGTAAAAACATCAACAAAAATGTTACTTTCTTTGCAATCTGTCACATCCTCAGTGTTGGAAAGTAGATTTACTCAAATACCGTACTTATGTAGAATTTGGATGTACTCCTATTTTCGTTTCAGTTTTACTTTATACTTGTACTCAACTACATTTCAGAGTTTTCCGCTGCATTTATCGGACAGCTATACTGTAAATTAAAGTACCCAACAGAATATAAAGCAGTTAAACTCAGCATATCAACCACATAACATTAACATACTGCTAATCCATTAATCAGACTCTGAATCAGAATCATTTTAATTGCCATGTAGGTTTCCACCTACAAGGAATTTGCTGTGGTTAATGCATCAGTAACAGTAATCCGATGATTTTATTATAATATACACTGAATATAACCGTCTACCTCTGCTAAAGAGTACTTTTACTTCTGATACTTTAAGTACATTATTCTGAAAATGCTTCTGTACTTTTACTTAAGTAACATTTTGATTACATGTTGAGCATCTAAATACTGAATCCACTACTGCACATCCTAACTGCATAACCTCTCAAACTAAGGGATCATCATGGTCATCATTTATGTTTTTATTATTAACTATAAGTTGTCTATGCTTTATGATATTGCTGTATATTTAACTGTATAAAAATCTTCACTTTTTCTTGGTCTTTTATTGATTTATTGATTTATTTCCTCATTTACTTTTCAGAAAACGGGAGAGTTCAATGTGTCGTCACATCCTCTGCTTTGTGTTCAGGTGATCTTTGTCCCCATATATTTAATATACACAATTATAAACATGTTTCACTGCTTCTTACTACAGTACATGTGCTAACCTTAAATCTTTCACTCATTTTTAGATAAAGATACAAGACATGGAGTCATACTTAGAGCCCCTCTGTCCATTTGCAAGTAAGAGTATTAATTATTACCCAGACCCAAATGAAGTGTGTTTAATGTTTAACTCTTATCATTAATAACAAGCTACAGGAATTACACATTCACTGTACGCTTGATTTTGTTTTATAACCCTTGTCTCTATCATGCTTTTTAAAGACTACTGTACTTAATAATTAATACATTTTGCAGCATCTCGATGGAGATGGAGCCCGCTACTCCTCATCGGACTACTACTGATGTGTTTGGCCGTAATAGGAGCCTATCTTGTCCAAGGAGTCCTAAAAGGTTAGTTTTTAATAACCTATTTGTCGGTCATTAAATATTAAAAGCATCTGAGCAAAATAACCTCAATGTGTGAATCTGTTTTCCTTCTAGGCTACATGTGGAGATGGTTGAAAGAAGATGATGTTAAAGGTATGAGAAACCATTTCCTTGCTGTAGCTTTATATCGAACAGATGATACGAGCATGGTATTGATCTTCTCAAACTATTCATTTAAACTTTCTAAATCTTTCAGGTGCTGTGGGTGGTGGTCATGTGGTGTTGCTGTACCCACCAGATGACGACCGGACTTTTCCAGAGCTGATAAGTCACCTGGGCTTGTCCCTCCAATCCCTGGGCTTCAGCGTGTCCTTGGACCTGTGGAGCCAGGCCGAGCTCAGCGTTCTGGGCCCCGTGCCTTGGCTCCACTCAAGACTCAACCGGCTGCAAAAGCAAGGGGGCAAAGTGGTGCTGGTCCTGACCCAGGCTGCCTGGATAAGGGCTGAAGAATGGGGAGCTCGTGGGTGGGAGAGAAACACTCCCATGGAGAGGAAGAGAGACATGGAGGAAGAGGAGGCAGGAAGAAGCTATACGGCCTCTTCTCCCTGTGTAGATGTTTTTACGGCTTCATTGAGCTGTATTCTAGCAGACTATTTACAAGGTCGCGCTGGCGAGCGGTTTATGTTGGTGCAGTTTGAATCACATCCACCTGAGCCTCCGGGTGGTTTCCGGCCGCTGCCAGAACTTTTCCGCGGCCTTCATGTTTACAGCCTCCCCTCCCAGAGCCTTGGATTTCTGACCGAACTGGCTGGGGCTCGGCAAATGGCTACTGCATCAGCCAGACGGAAAAGAGCAGGGGGGCTCAGGATGGCATCCCGAGCTCTGGCACATAAGCTCTCAGGGTTCACAGCAGGGACGACTGTATTGCGCCTTGCAGGAGTGTCCCAGAACTGTGCTGGGTTAGGAGTTGAAGACTCTGGGGAAACGGTGCCCTTGCAGCCATGTCTTATCACGCCTCCCTCCAGCCCTGACTCAGGCCCAAAGGTCAATGAAATGGAATGGGTCTGACAGAAGGACAGGATGACACAAGAACAAGCTTCTTCAGGTTCGGGATGAGCAGCCTGGAAAGAGTTGAAGTTATATTCTGGGAGAAGTTCAGATACATCAGTTTGCAGCTTTTGCACTTGCTGATCTAAACATTGAAAAAGGGGTGAGGTGGTTTATGTGTCAGCGGAAACAGTCATTCCTTTTTCAAATATAAGCTATAGCTTGAGCTCTTGCTGGTCCAGAGAAATAAAAGCGCACATTGTTAAACCTCACACTACTTCTAAAAGTAAATTCAAGGAAAAATACTGTTGATGCACAGTTTGATCACTTGTCTGTGGTGAACATGTATCAAAAACTACATACCAAAAGTACACTAACATACAAAACGAGAATCTCAAAGAAGCAAATTGCTTCATTGTTTTGGGCCTGACACTATATTGTTTATTTAAGCTGTTTTTTCACAGCTTAAAACAAGCCACTGTGTGTATATTTACTAGTATTTGACATTATGCCTGCACATGTATTGCATATAAAAGCCTTGAGAGACAAAAGAACAAGCTTTATTTGGGGTTATAAACGAGTACAGTATATTTAACTGCTTTCGTATTCATTACATATTAATGAAATGTGTGTTTGCAGAGCAGCATCTTAACATTTGTTTAAAATGGATAACATTTAATTCCTGATCCATAAAATGTGGCATTATGAAGCAGCAAAAAGTAAAATACAAACAAAAGGTTGTGCTGTGGAATGTGGGTTTTGACAAGTACAAATTACTTTGACATTATTCTGAATAATCATTTTGTATTCAGTAATTGCACAGGTCGTCGACATTATTTGTTGCTTAAATGGTTTGATGGATTTTTTAGTTTTTTAGACAAAACTTTATTTCACTAAAGAAATCACATACAAAACACGTCAGGGACAAACAAGTACACAACACAATACAGGAGAGCTGACAACAACAACAACAACAACAACAACAACAACAAGTGTATACATATTAAAAAGCAAGGGATTCAAATAAAACAATGCAATGAGACAAAGACATATTCTAAATACGTTGAAAACTAAATAATACAAATGTTTTCCTTCAAATAAATAGGCTTAGGACAAACATAGAACTATATTTCTGTAATATTCTATGATTTAAGCAAGAGAGTTAAACATTGGAGTTAATTCAATAAAAACAAACATGGAAAGAAGGCTATAAACGAAAAAACCTGTTTATGAATAAAGTATGTTCCTAATATTAGGCTTGATAAACGTGATGCGTCTTCTCTGTGTGACCTGACGTGCGGAGTCAGTCATTGTGAAATTGGATGTTGACTGATTGGTTGATGAATTAAATCCCAGCGGGTTTGGGCGGTGCCACATCCTGTGTGGCTCAGCTGCATGGAAAACAGAAAACCAGCTGGAAGCTGTTCATTCATTTATCCCAGCGAAGGGTTAGCTTCACACGAACCTGCACATCAGCGTTAGCTAGCTAGCCATTCGGCTGGCTTACCAACTGAAAATGGCACAGTTAAAGCATTAAAAGTGTCCATCCAAAATGTGAAACTCTGGGCTGCATTGTGTGAACCAGCAGGGAATCAGACAATCATCAGTGGTGCGGCGGACGTGGTGGCTTTGCAATAAGGTAAGACCAGACAGAATAGCCAAAAGAAGCAGTTCAGCTAGGTGACATCAGAGTAACTGCAGTACAGGTGACGTTAGCCGATGTTTGACGTTAAATATCGTTCGGAGGACGCTTTCGCTGAGTTCAGCAGACTTTAAAGATACTCCGGACAGATTAGGAGACAATAATTGACAACGTTAGCTTAGGCTAGCAGCTAACTATTGACCTTAGCCAGCTGCTCATTTTGTGTGGTGCTGATGCTGAGCTAGCTAAGCTAACATGCCGGTGAAAGAAGAGCATCCCAACCAGGCTAAACTGCGTGTGTGTGTGTTTTTTTTAAAGCCATTTCTTCACACAAAAGAAACTAATAAAAATAACAACATTTGGAGATTCGTCACTGAGCCACTTGAGGATTGTGTGTGTGGGTTTAAATTACTCCCAAACATGAAAATAACTTAAATCTGTATGCTAATAATATGAATATATTTGACGTCACAAAGGGTGAACTAAACAACAGGACATCAATGTAATGCAAAGTTAAACTACAAAAAGTACAGCTTAAAAACACCATGGACACTGTCCCAATAAATACTGAACATTATGATTTGCAAAAGTAACGCTAGTGTACATGTTTTATACAGTATATTACATGGCTATGTATTGGATTGCTTTATATTGTACAGATGCTCTTGTTGTTCTGTCCACCTCCTTGATATTAAGTAATAATGAAAGCATCCAGTTAATGTAAGTAATACCAGGGTCTCTAGAGAAACATTATTGATAAAGCTTTTTTTTTTTTTTTTTTTAAGTATGAGCATTTACTGATACTTAAACCTTAAATACTTATTTAAACCTGTACATTTAAAACATTTTAACATTCCTGTTTTTGTGTTGTGTTTTCTGAAGGATCATGTGGTGGGCCTGGCCGTTCCTGCCTGCTCTGGTGCTTCTCTCAGAGCTCTCTGTGGTGAGAGTCCAGACTGCGCCGTGCCAGACTTGCCGAAAACTCACAGAAAGTTTTATTAAGGTATTGCAGTATTTCATGCTTGTCTTAATGAGCACTGTTTTTTCAGTCTTTAAGCTCTCAGATAAATGTATAGCAGTAAAAAGCACAATATTCCCCTCTGAAAAGTAGTGGAGAAGAAGTAGCAAGAAATAGAAATATTCAAGTAAGTTACAAGTACTTCCGCGTATGTCCGCCTGTGACTGTTCTAGAATGTCCGCGTGACGGTTCTAGAATGTCCGCGTGACTGTTTAATCTAGAATGTCCGCGTCACGGTTCTATTCTAGAATGTCCGCATCACGGTTCTATTCTAGAATGTCCGCGTCACGGTTCTAGAATGTCCGCGTCACGGTTCTATTCTAGAATGTCCACGTCACGGTTCTAGAATGTGTGCCAAACTCCGCCGAAGAGCGTTAACTTGATCCAAACGCACTCATCCTTTCAGCTCGTGCAGTTCGGCATGTTTCGTGCAGTAATGACGCTCGAGACTATTTCTCCTGGAAAGTGCGACATTCCGCCTCCAGCTTTCTCTGTTTTACACTCGCCATGCTGCGTTCACTGATGTCAATGACAGTCTCGTTTAATTTAAAATTGAAGTTTTTTGACATGACCACGTGATGACACGTTCCGCTCGTGTTGTGTTCAAAGACCCTGACCTTGGCCTTGACCTTAGTGGATTTTTTTTGCGTGGGTTTTACAAATTACCTCGAGGGCCGATTCTAGAATGTCACGGTTTCAGAATGTGCGCGTCACGGTTTCAGCATGTCCGTGTGACGGTCTAGAACAGGGGTGGCGTGACGATTCTATTCTAGAATGTCCGTGTGACTGTTCTAGATGAATGCACTAACAAAGTTTTTAAATTTCCCCCTATTTTTATTTTATTTTTTTAGGGCTTGGAGATAACAGCCAACAAGAATTTTGGGGGAGGAAACACTGCCTGGGAAGAAGAAAAGCTTGCTAAATATGCCCGCAGGTAAGAGAAATTTGAGTTACACCCACATTTTATTGAGTTACTTGATCTACAGGGATTGTGTAGTCAGTCAGTACTTGGGGCAAAAAGAGAGAACTAACTTGAATTGGTTATCCTGGACACATCCAGAATAATGTGATTCAGTTTCGGAGGTCCTCTGTTTTCCCTGCACAATTATATTATATTTTGTAATGTGTGAATGATTACATAAGACTATGTATACTGAGGGGAGTGAATCCTCAGTGGACCAGAGTTAAGCTTCACTATCTTCTGGGGGTTGAGACAGCATAATGTATGTTATGTTATGTTATTCTACTTTTGACTTGCATCTCTAACTGCTGGTCTCTTGTTTCAGTGAAACTCGGCTCCTCGAGATAGTAGAAGCTGCTTGTGAGAAAGCAGATTTTGAATGTAACCGGCTGCTGGAGCAGATAGAGGACCAAGTGGAAACATGGTGGTTCCACAGGTAGATACAATATTTGTTATGTAGTAAAAAAAAAAATGTTGTGTGTAAATCCCTATGGAGCCCCTTAAGGCCCATGGGGGGAAAATATTGATTTGAAAATGAATGACAACTTTCCCCCCCCCCAATCTTCCCCTCCATGTCACTCGCAGAGAGGAAAATGTTTTGATAAAATATATTGCCATACCCCTGTTTGAACTTTGTGGCTGTCATGATGTATGTGTCCTGTAGGCAGCAGGAGGCACCGGACCTGTTTGAGTGGCTGTGCATAGAGGAGCTAAGACTCTGCTGTCCACCTGGACGCTTTGGACCTGACTGCAAAGGTGTGGAAAAAACAAAGAATTAAACGGAAGCTTCATGATAGCGGTGTAGAAAACCGTACCACTCCAAACCTCATTAATCCTTGGCTGTTGCATGTGAACAACGATTTAAACTTTATAAAGATGTAAAAATCCCCATGCTAAGTGAGTACCACTAATGAGATATTTATCCAATACAGACTGTCCATCTAGCCCTGGTGGTGTGTGTGGAGGTCTGGGCCGCTGCGAGGGGGAGGGGACTCGCCTCGGCGATGGAGAGTGTGTCTGTGATCCCGGATACTCGGGCCGTCTGTGCCAGA